>NW_024734046.1:57500-252500 GCF_018991925.1 Homarus americanus | reverse complement strand
CCATTAACATTCAGGTCCCCAGTTACTGATGGGTAGACAAAGGCAAATGTCCGGGTTTACAGGTCGCCGGACTAACAAAACACAACAAAGTCAAAACAAATCTTCATTACTGGTATATCTGGATTTTTGTCTTGGTAGTCAAGACTCCATGTATCATATTTTACAGAGCTTAAATTTCTTGTTGGCCTTGTATGCTGAGAAGTCTGTGTGAGAAGTGATGGGCAGTACTGGGAGGCTATAGGCAGTGAAAGTGTTAGTCTGGTGTTGTGTCTGTATACAGTACCTCTGACGTCTCTGAACAAAAACAACAAGAAAGTATTGAACTATCCTCATCTTGTTGTTCCCTTTACGTGTAATTTTCATATAAAAGTGTATGACTATTTGGAAATTTAGAGTTGGATCATAGAATCAGTTAATAATTTGTACTTTCTTTTTCGTTTATAGAAAATATACCGAAACGTCAGCAACATCTATCTACGAGTAGAGTGATATTGTTTCTTACACACACACAAACACGGCCTTTATATTGTAATATATATATATATATATATAATGGGGGCTACCCGTATCACGCAGGTGGTCAGAGTAACGTTTTACCAAATCCAGCTTCGAAACACGAGGATCCATATATATTTCATTAGCCCAATAAACACGCGGACTTCTACATACAATCAACACCTCAACCCGCCAGGATTCGAACCCACGGCCCACGAGCCCATGACTGTGACCGGGGAACGCTAACCGCTGGACTAATGAAATATATATGGATCCTCGTGTTTCGAAGCCGGATTTGGTAAAACGTTACTCTGACCACCTACGATATATATATATATATATATATATATATATATATATATATATATATATATATATATATATATATATATATATATATATGCATGAGCAATAGGTATCACGTGGAAAAGGGCTACACATCAACCCTCATAGCACAACACCAACACACGAACACCGTCCATATCCGCACAAAACGAAGACGCCGACACAAAGGCAGCTGGGTGTGGCTGACACACACACGAACACTCCAATTGTTACAAAAGCTTACCGCAAAAACACGTGGAATTCTTTATTCTTCGGGTAATGATTTTGTTCAATGTTTTTACGTTCTCGTCAAATAAATGGATTATATCTCAAACACTACAGATATGTAACCCCAATTCTTTCAGACGAGCTGTACTAAAAACGCGATTTACCATACCGAACTTAACGTAACTAAACCCAAAAGGCCTAGAACTCTATAACACCCACCAAAGTCTTTTGTTTTCCATTAACAAAAACCTCTTAAACCGCCGCCACACACACACACACTCACACCCACCTACAGTAGATACCTCCCGCAATACACATGTGTCTACA
The DNA here is from genome assembly GCF_018991925.1 of Homarus americanus. Classification (NCBI taxonomy): domain Eukaryota; kingdom Metazoa; phylum Arthropoda; class Malacostraca; order Decapoda; family Nephropidae; genus Homarus; species Homarus americanus. The sequence continues at coordinate 251,126 of NW_024734046.1, read as the reverse complement.
GCACTTGTCCCTGTATATACCCACAGTTCTCCAAAACTCCTCCCCATTATACAGCTACATCGCAACGCCGAAACCCTTGCAACACCTGGCTTGACCCGACTCACACGGCCTGACATGACCCTTCACATAGCAGTCTACCTGTGACCCTGCACGCACTCTCACGCCTTAAATGGGAGAATTTACCCGATTTATATTGTGCTTCCCAATTCCTGAAGGTGAGGCAACAGTGCTAATCTCTCCCCTCCCATCTCTCACGCCTTTTATCAGCTGTTAATGAACTATTATTTTTGTTGTTATCATTGTTATTTTCTTATATGCTGCTCTTGTTCTTTTGATCAGAATGCATTAATGTTGTCGCTTTTTGTGGTGAGCCGTGACTATTGTTGGCATATCAGAATGCATTAAAGTCGTCAGTATTACGCCCTGAGCATTGCCAACTACAACGAAATCATAAACAAATTTAAGTTTCTCGAGAAGACCTGAACATCAAAGACACTATGAACACGTAAAAATCTCCCAGGTAAATACTCCAAGTCATGACACATATATATATATTCTTGACCTTGGATCCATAACACGGGATTACTTGTGTAGTGTCGGTCTCATGTTACCTTGACGACGGGACTTGAATTTTGAGTCACTTTAAGGTTTTCTGAAACATAATCCTTATTTTTAATGATTTTGTTTATAATGACAAAAAAAAATGATTTGCAATTCCCTGTACATACGGGTTCATCTAAACCAACATGACTTTTTGAAAATAACTGAAAAATACTGAAGTGAATCAACACATTAGTGGATCAACGCGTGAGTAATTAAGTCGTGATGATATTTGTGATAAAGAATTAACAAAATACGACAAAAACGTTCATAGCTCTTACAAACACATACAGACCGAGATGATCACAGCGAGAATCCTAACATTTTCCATATAACAAAACCACACGGGGTTAATTTTCCTCCTGGTAGAAATTCAAGAAGCGGAATACACACTTTCTTCTTCCTGGGATCCCATTCATCAGAATCAGAATATATTTGTATTTTTGCTTAGACTTTAAACACCAGCATTAAAACAAACAAACAAACAAACAAGCACGCACGCACACGCACGCACGCACACACACACACACGCACGCACACACACGCACGCACGCACACACACACACACACACACACCAGCCTCTTATTTGGATTCTCGACACCCACATTAAAGAACACACCAGCTTTTTTCTCCAGCAAAATTCGTGCATCTTATTCCAACAATGTAACAATATCCTCGTGCCGTCGTCAACCATTGTGAGTGACAGATATAATCAGGTAAGAGGGACAGGATGAGGGTTTAACACTCAGGCAGACGGATCAATGGTCAAGTGTCCACGGGCTAATGAACCTTCCTAAACGGTGCCTCACATGTTTGGTAGCGTGGCCATGTTTACGACACAAAATTCCCTTAAACGACTTGAAGCAAATTAAACAAGAATTTAAAGAAGATCATAAATCCAGACGATGAGTATACATGATAGTTATTTATTATTAAGAAGCATTAAGACAGGAAAATAAAATTAAAACAAAAATATCACAAGCATAGTTAAGTGTGACGAAGGACTCACGAACCTGCCGGGTTATGCAAAACACAAGAACAAAATATCTTGGAGTCTTGACGGTGTGTTCTTTCTGCCTGACGCTGTGGGCTTGTTCCTCGACGCCCACTCTCTCAGTAATTCTCCGGTACCGATCGCTTGGAATGTTGAATTTACCTTCCCTACACCAAGTTGATTAACATTAGAAAATCGGTAAGAACGATACACAAGGTCAGAAATAGTTATTTTCACAACCTTAACAAGGGGTATTTTATACAGAACCAGAATCAAAGGAAAAGATCTTAGTGGCATTACATGGACATTTTTTCCTGCTATGTAACCACCACTTTATTCTCAAAAGAAAAAATATATAAAAAGAGTAATAAGTTGGTCAAGAGACAACGTGGCATCGGTGTAGGAGGAGGTACTACTTGGACAAAGATGCATACATCTGCGGGAACACGAACATCCGATTGACTTCGAGTTCAGAACTTGTGTTGAGGTGTCGGTGTACGACGGAGGAAAGTCAGGCTCTCGCTACATTAGCCAATTTATCGCTGCGTTTGTAATTTCAAAGAAATTTTCATGAGAACCTTGAGCTTAAGACGCGGGCATACTGCCACCAGACACGAACACATAATGGGAAGGTCCGCGATAACCTCAGCTGGGTCAGACTCGGCACCCTGAGAGCCGACCTCCCGTGACCTCCCACACTCACACAGACTTCGCAACCAGCCATCAAAAGCCATTTATGCAAGTTAGCAAGCGTTCCCGCTTCACATTATATCCGTCAAGCAAGACGTTATCTTGCTACTATAATAGATACCGTAAGGGAAATTATCGCCTGTCATCTCTTCATGTTAAACCTCAATATCCGACGTAATGGTAAGCGATATTCTTGATACATGTCCTCGTTCTTATTCACAAACTTTGAGGAAAAATATAACCACATTTTTAATTACCCAATACGCCGCCAGAAATATTCCCGGCATGAAGCCAACACAATATTCTGTGACGTAATGACGCATGGCTGAAATCGATACAGCAGTTAGTTGTTGATAACATCTTGGACACTGACTCGAGGTAGGCGGCGTCCACAGACTCGCCTCGACTCACTCCTTTGCTGCGGCATCACGCTAACTAACACAACTACCTGAACAAAATCAAAGAGTGCAACAACATTCGCTACATCAATTATTCACCCATAAGAACTAACAAACTGCTTCAGATATTATTAAATTCTTTATCAAACTGTATATACTGCCTGAAATATGAACAGTTTCTAAAAATACACGCCACTAGTCTTAATATATCATACGTAGCCTCGGTCAGTGTAACTTTTATCAGTGTTAAACGAGAAGGCAACTGTGAGGCTCTCCTCGTGGCACCAATAGTGTCAGCTGGGCCGTGTGATAGGAAGCTTCAGCACGTCCTGCGTGGCCGTGTCCTCACCACTCCTCCTGTTAAGCCTCCACCATAAAAGCCTTAGACTCGCATTATCAACGACTCCCGAGCGGCAGACGGGCTAAAATAAATATAAAGTGCCTCTTAAAGAAGCAGCGGGAGACGCAGAAGACGCGAGCGAGAACAAGCGTCGCCTGACCTCCTTGGCCTCCCTCCCGCTATCTTGTTCCTAGCACAGACAAATTAGCTATAAATCTAATAGACCTCGCTTATCTTGACTCAGAAATTACCCAATGTATTTATTCAGCGGAGTGCAAGACCTGGCATAGAGAGCTCGCCTGTGCTGCTAAGAATATGTCCTGTTGAAAGACTTGTGCGATCAGGGACATGAGGCGTGAGAAAAGATAATCACAAGGTGGTAATTCACGACAGACGGTGACATAGAGCAACACTGAGAAGCTGAAAATGAATTGGTCTGCTGCGCCACGGACGATGATCAGTATAGGAGGGTTGGTCATTAAGCCACACTGGACGACGTCCATCAACTCTACCTGTGAACGAGCCATTGTTCACCCTGGCACCTCCACGCTAAGGTCATCAATATCTTTCTAAACTACCACAATAAAGTCTTTTCTGTGATATATTACTATATTACTGTTTCGTTCCAAATAATATTTCTCATATATATATATATATATATATATATATATATATATATATATATATATATATATATATATATATATATATATATATATATATATATATATATATATATATATATATATATATATAATCGTAATATTTTGTTCCACAACATAACTTTATACTGTTGTCACATTAAGCGATAAACACACAAATTTACCTGAAATAAAGTAAAACTTAGCGGATTAGTAGAGGTGACCTCCCGTCCCAGTCCCCGGGAACGGCATCTTCTGAAGCTATCATTAATTTTGTCCAGGTCATGAGGGGTCAGGACTCACTGGGAAACATACTGCTGCACCTATGAATGTTTTATTACGATCAATTAAATTAATTTTATCAGGCAGACTGCTATTTCATTGGTGAATGCAAATTACGCGAGCAGAATCATGACGGGGAACAAAAAACGGAGGAGTATAGTGTGTTAAAGAGACGAAAGTGATCCCCGTCGTGACTGTCGGCATTTTTGGATAAGATCGACAACTGGCAGTGAACATCTCTGACTGGTCCGTGTCCTCGTGACGCCCAATACTGAAGAAAAAAAACGAAGAAGACCTAACAAGACCATGGAATGAAGACCTGGTAAGATTAAGGAAGAATCTCGAGATAAGACACAACAAGATAAGAGGATCTCGAGATGATCTAGCAAGATAATGAAGAACCTCGTGACAATCGGATCTCAAGACAATTATAAAGACAAGGAAATATCTCAAGACAATAAGGAAAGACAATATAAAGTCCCGGGATAATCTGGCACGACAAGAAAGGACCTCAAGACAATCTGGAAGAACAAGGTAGAACGTAAACATCCGGGAAGATCAAGGACTTCCGTATGAATACCCTGATCGAGAGAGAAAGAAGGACGAAGAAAAGACGACCGAAAACAAACACCGAGGAAAAGAGAGACGAAAGACAAGAGAGGAATAACCATGGAATAATAATGCAGTTGAAAACTTGGGCAAGACCGAGGAAGAAAAAGAAAGAAAGAAAGAAAGAAAGACTCATAAATATCAAAGAGGGACATAAGAGGAGAGCCAGTACCCGGGTGTGGGGGTGAGTGTCAAGTCCTGCACGAGGCCGACTGGTTTGAGGAAAGGCCCCACTGCTCCTGGGACCCCCGGTGATGATGATGATGATGATGATATCTGTTTCTCTTTCTTGATTAACCAGAGAATCGTATATCATGATGATTTGCATCACGAGTTCAGGGCTGAACTCTTAAAGAGAGAAAGAGAGACGCGAAGGAGGACGTCCCCTGAGGTGTTGCCGAGGTGACCGAAAAAAGGGAAAGAAAAAATTCCAGAAAAGTAAACATTTTGGCTTTTGGCGGTGACTATTTCTTTCTAGATTCCTCGCCCAAGAGTCTAAACACACCACAGTATCGTTACACCTGAATAGCCCCGGTCAGTGCCCCGTAGGTGTGGGTAGTAAAGTATTTTATATCACTTCTACCAAAACATGGAACTTTATCTGGTTCCTCAAGGTCAAACACATCCAAAACAAAACAAAAATCCTTTATTAACGGTGGCCTGCCCAGGTGTGACAGTGTGACAATAACATACCTGCGGAGAGATGACAGGTCACACACACACACACACACACACACACACACACACACACACACACACACACACACACACACACACACACACACACACACAGCAAAGACATACTCAATTATATTGAATACAACATAGTAATGGCTTAAGAAATATACTTTTATACCAACACCAATATATACCTATCGACTATATAACCAGTCACTATGTTGAGGACCAGAAAGAATCAGTTACTATGTGGAGAAATATCCCCAACCAATACCAATCTACCATATTGTAAGATGTCCGCGCTCACAAAAACTGAATGGCATTTCTCACCGCTTATCAGACAATACTGTGCTGAATGAAGGGGGGGCAGAGGAAGGGAGTAGGGATGGACGGAAGGAAGGATGGACGGAGGAAAGACTGGAGGGGCGGACGGAAGGAGGAAAGACTGGAGGGGAGGACGGAAGGAGGAAAGACTGGTGGGGCGGACGGAAGGAAGAAAGACTGGAGGGTCGGACGGAAGGAGGAAAGACTGGTGGGGCGGACGGAAGGAAGAAAGACTGGAGGGTCGGACGGAAGGAGGAAAGACTGGAGGGGCGGACGGAAGGAGGAAATAACTGGAGGGGCGGACGGAAGGAGGAAAGACTGGAGCGGCGGACGGAAGGAGGAAAGACTGGAGGGGCGGACAAATGAACGGACACAAAAACTAAACCCATTCTAAGATATCCTAATAATTACAAAACGTCTCAAAACAAAATACAGAAAAAATAGCAAAATCCACCGTAAGTCGCAGTTTAAAGCGATAACGTATGTATTCATAATATGCTGTTGATAGGCGATACAAACTCGCTCTTTATCACAAAACAAGAGAGATGATTACTTCCCGGATGGAACTTTTAACCCTTTAAGTACTGTGTCTTAACCCCTTTGAATAGAGTGAATCAGCTCAACGAGTAAGATAGATTTTCACCCCCTTGATTACGACGACTTAAAACCTTGAGGACAATGACTAATTCCTTGATGAAGATGTCTTACACGCTTGATGAAGATATCTTAATCACTTGATGAAGATGTCTTACATGTTTGATGAAGATGTTTTAATCACTTGATGAAGATGACTTTAACTCTTTAAACACGATGATTTACCTCAATAAGAATACATAAACCCTTGAAGACAATGACTTAATCCCCTGAGTAAGATGTCTTAATCCTTTAAATATAACGATCTACAGCTTTGAGGTCCAACTGTGCTTGAAATCACTATATCTAATTAAGTTAGGGTATTCAGGTGAAAGTCAGGGTATTCAGGTGAAAGTCAGGGTATCAAAGGTAAGTCAGGGTATCAAGCGGGAATTATCAAGGAGGGAGAGTTTCCGGGCAGCAGCGTGCAAGGCAAGAAAGTGCTAATGTTAGAAGGTGTCAAGGCAAGGCAGCGTCCAGCAGGAGTGTCAGGTGAGGAGGAGGAGTTCAATGGCAGGTGGTGGGTGGGTGGGTGATAGGTGTTGGTGGTGTGGTAGTTGGTAGGTAGTGTGCGTGGTGAGGTGGTAAGTGATGGTTGGGTGGTGGTTGGAGTGAATGTGTGGGGGGGTGGCAGGGTGGCAGCATCAGGTACACGCCTCCCTTGCCCTCCATAAAATGGTTGCGCCACCCTGAAGATGATATCAGAGGCAGAGAAATATCGCTCCGAGATGAGATGTGTATGTGATGCTGTCCACTGTTGCCAACACACCTTCTAACACCTGCACCCCCACCACACACACCCTCTAACACCTGCCCCCCACCACACACACCCTCTAACACCTGCCCCCCACCACACACACCCTCTAACACCTGCCCCCCACACACACACACTCTTAACACCTGCCCCCCCCTCCCACACACACACACTCTTAACACCTATCCCACACACTCACCTGCCATATATACACAAACACATACGCACTATTTTCACTCCCATCATCCACTGTTATCTCTGTCAGTGGCCGTGTTGCTTATGTCTTCTTAATTAAAATTAGAGATATTAATGTGGCTCTTAGTGCTAGTTTGGTATTCATAGTAGGTAAAGCGTAATACAGTTTAAAAGATTTACTGCCTCTAATCTGTGTCATTATTAGCACGGGACAAATTGGTGATCATTTTTTAAAGGTGATTCATAGAGGTCCGGGTGACTGCTTGGTGGTAATAGTTAGTGGCGTTAGTGATAGTGGTGGAGCTGGTGATTGAGGCGTAACTACTGTTAGGGATGGCAGGCAATGGTGGTGGTGGTTGTTGAGATGGTGGGGGTTGTTGAGATGGTGGGGGTTATAGTGGTGGTGGTGGTAGTAGTAGTAGTGGTGGTGGTTGTTAGGGTGTAACTACTAGCAGGTGGTGGCAGCCCTGATGATGGTGTTTATACTAATGAGAAAAATGACGGGGCCAACGAGGTTTTAGGGCGGCCTCCAGGTGTTCGTAGTGATGATGAAGCGACCCACAGGCGGCGGCGGTGATGATTTTACGAGAGTAATTGTTACTTAAAAGTCTACCACTCGCTCCCGGTGGTGGTGAGCCAGAAGTATACATATAGGGTCTGTTGGGAAGATATCACGTAAACGATATCCACTGTAGACGGTAACCCGGAACTAAGCGGCAACCTGCACCAGTTACACCGTGAAGTCAAGTCCCCGGCGACATGCAACTTTCAGGGGAGAACAGGAAGACATCAATTCACGATAACAACAATGACAACCTTCCGCTGCATGGAGAGCAACATTACTTTTCGCTTATCCTTACAACCTGAAACATTAATTTAAGTGTAATTTTCAATCATAAAGCAATTTCAGACTATATTTACATTTATCATAAAGAACTAAAAACATTCAGGCATGTGAACTATTCATAGATTAAACCTTAACAAAAGTGTCTAGGCAACAACTTTCACAATCCAACTAAACACCCACAGGCAGACAGCTACCAAACAGGGAGGTACTACCTCCTGGGAAGATATTGGAAGCATAATGTATTGTCTAATGGTAGACCCTGATGCTATATGGCATCACGAAAATTGTGACCAAGTCCCAGGTTGCTGAACTGACTTTCTGCCTCATTTACACACAATTGCTGGGTCTCAATTGTTTCTCTTACTATTCACAATACAACATACATATATTGATTCTCACTTGATTTATTTATTTATTTTTATTTCTTTATTATTATTATTATTATCATTATTATTATTATTTTATTATTTTATTTTTAATTTATTATTTTTTATTATAATTTTTATTTGCTATGGATTATTATTATTATTATTATTATTATTATTATTATTATTATTATTATTATTATTATTATTATTATTATTATTACATTTTCGCCCTCACGCCGCGATGTGGGTCAGTGACCTTGTGCCTGGGTGGGCTAATCCCTGTAAAAAAAAATTACACCTCACCCCCCGCCCGACGGATATACAAATAAGGCAGAGCAAATATTAAATAAAATACAACCAACGACTGTCAATGAATGCGAAAATTATTTATAGGTTGGTGTGTGGAGAGCTCACGCCACAGATACTAGAGTTTGATAATACTGTCAGCTGTGTTAGTCCACAGCGACCCTCCCCCACCATCCGTCTGCGTCAGCCACTCCACAAAGGCGTCACTACAACGTTAACGACTCCTGACACCTGCGAGGAGGTTGGGCTGCCTGTGGAAGTATCGAACCTGAGTCTCATCACTTCTCTAGCGATGTCATGCACCCACTTAACCATGGAGCTGATCTTTCAACACCTGGATACCCACCCACCTCCCCACCTCGTCCACAAACAAAATTGATAAAAGATCGAAAAAACTAAGTTTTATATTATGATCAGGTATATCTTTATGATAATTATCAATACAACCGGCGGACCTGTTAGGTCAGGCTAGCTTGGGTTACCTTAAGCTAGGTCAGGTCAGGTTAGGCTTGGCTAGGCTCTCACCAGCCATTGCATATATGCCTTTTCAATGCTTTATCAACCTTTGAACTAACCCATTACATACATGACTTGAAATAAAACCACTCCCTAGCGGTTCATCCACTCGAAGTCACTCTCTCCATATCAGACTCCACAATGGGTGATCTTGTGCACGGCCACGAGCCCTTGGAGCAGGTGAGGGTGTGCACGGTGCCTGACCCCGCGGCTCATCTGCAAATCCTTGTTTCAACAACCACCGCCATCAACTGACTTGACCTCCGCCCCACCTCCCTCCCTAACTCCCTCATCCGTGCGCTTGGTAATGCGTCTTTATGCTTGCTTGTTTCCTCCCTCCCTCCCTCCCTCCCTCCTTCCTTCCTTCCTTCCCACCCGTCTTTATTCTGCATCTGACCTCAAAATGAGAGAGGGAGGGAGAGAGAGCTAACGAAAGCATCTTAATAGTTCCACATAAATTTCCTATTAGTTATCAGTTCGTTTCTCTTTACTATGTTTACTTCTAATAGATGTTAGCAGCTCCGAGTTTGTAATTAACAGGTGTTTATATTCCACGTATTTTACTGGCTCACAACTTCTCGGTTGCTAGAGTATAATTTCCAGGTGTTTATCGTCCATACTTCAAGTCTGTGGTGTTTTAGCGTCACATTGTCTTAACAGTTAAAAGCCATAATCTCCAAGACGTTCCAGGGTATTGGGTTACCTGCCCCTTCCAGCCTGCCTCCTCCAGTATCTATACCCTGATCCCACGCCCCGAGAACCTGCAGGGCCTTCTTGCGCCGCCCTAAATATCTTGAATGAATAGACCACCGTCGCCTCTCTCGTTAACCCTCCTCTCCCTACAAACAAATTCTCGGGTCTCGTTCCTCGCCGGCATTTACTACCTACCATACAACATTACAACCACTTCTAAAGTCCAGGTATATATTTGACGGTAGTATAGAACTGCATCTAACATGTGCTCCTGGAAGACTGTGGTACTCTCCTGCCTCAGAACTAAAAAAAAAAGGTTATTTGCATAGGGTCAAGGTAATGGGTGGTGGCCTCTGATGAGTAATACGTCCAGATCGTCTCGCCACGACCTCTGGCCTGATTCACCTGAAGGAGATCAATCACTTTCAGCTTTTGATTGATCCATAATCTTTTCTATGTCTTGGGATGATCGTTAACGTTATTCCGAGTACCGCCCACCTCCATCATCAACCCAGCGCCGCCAACCACCATCACCACTCCCGCGCCACCCACCACCATCACCACTCCAGCTCCACCCACCACTATCATCAACCCAGCGCCGCCCACCGCCATCACCACCACCACTCCACTGCCGCCCATCACCATCATCAACCCAGTGCCGCCCACTACCATCACCACCACCACCCACTGCCGCCCATCACCATCATCAACCCAGCGCCGCCCACCACCATCACCACTCCACTGCCGCCCATCACCATCATCAACCCAGTGCCGCCCACTACCATCACCGTCAACCGCCGGCCATTACCATCTCCACTGCTGCCCACCATTATTATTAACACAACGCCGCCTATCACCATCATCAACCCAGCGCTGCCCACCACCATCACCACTCCACTGCCGCCCACCACCATAATCAACCCAGCGCCGCCCACCACCATCACCACCCACTGCTGCCCACCATTATTATTAACCCAACGCCGCCCACCACCATCACCACTCCACTGCCGCCCACCACCATAATCAACCCAGCGCCGCCCACCACCATCACCACTCCACTGCTGCCCACCATTATTATTAACCCAACGCCGCTCACCACCATCACCACTCCCGCCCACCACCATCAACTCAGCGCCGCCCACCACCATCACCACTTCAGGGACCCTTACCGCCATCACCACTCCACTGCTGCCCAACACCAATACCACCCCACTGTTGCCCACCACCATCACTAACTCCTGCGCCGCCTACTTCTTGTCAAGCATCGCCCACATCCCATCTCTGTGCCGTCTAACGCGTCTCCTCAGCTCTCCCACCGCCTCCCTGCACACGGGTGCGGTACACCCACCGTGGCCCTCGCCGAATTTCCTCCCAACCTCCCTAACCCCCCCTCACACTTCGCAATCTACTATCGTTAACTAAGCCGCCTACAGTCTCACACTTGCCCCCCGCCATCTTTATCTGTGCCGCCTACAATCTCACACTTGCCCCCCGCCATCTTTACCTGTGCCGCCCACAGTCTCACACTTCGCCAGCCTACACCATTACCTTATTGTTCACACTACCATCTGTACTTTCATTCTTTACCTTTGCTTGAGACAGGTAACAGGTGTTATCGTACTAAATAATCTACATCTAACTTTAAAATCCTAACTAAAAATTTATTAAACATTTCGAAAAAAAATAAATTATTCGAAAGACAAAAAATAATAATAAAAAAGTAAAAAACATGTACGAGTATTTCTATTCGACGTTACTCTGAAAGATTCTCAAAAAATTTGCTTGAACTGCTCCCCTCCTCGTGAAATCAAAGATAACCCTTACGCCTATCAGCATGTCTATCTGTGTCTGACTTGTGGCAAACAATCAGCTGAAGCAAATCGACAGGTATTAATTTCTTTTAACTTCAGGTACAAGTTGTTGGAGGTAACCCGATACCTCTTAATATAAGCATCAGGCCGCCACACGGTACACCTGAAACACCTCTTGCCTGGTAATATAATTTCTTTATTACCTGAGCACGATCTTGAAACACATCTTACCTTATAAACGTCAAAGGCTTGCAAGAAGCCTCAACTCTTCATAATCAGAATAATTAAGCCATATCGTTCGCTTTCCATTCGCTCAAGTCTTCCAATATAACTATTGTTGTCGGGTTCAGGTTTTATGAACTACGTCAGTAATGTGAACACCTATAGGAGCTGAGGCTTCTCCTCTCACTCTCCTTATACGCCTGCCTTTATGTTCATATCCCACAGCGAAACATCCTACCATTAAAATGACCAGAGTAGTCCCCTGCGCGCGCGCACACACACACACGACCAGCTGCACGTGCTAGTCTCACAGTTCCCTCATTTACCGTTGTGGTTTTACTCTGGGGGACACAACAAACCGGTCCCCTTCCCCCAACGAAGATATCTTAACTATATTCATATTTTACCAGCATTAACTGTCCGCACACATCACTCTCTCTGGGGGTTATCAGGGGGGTATAGTGGGTTGGGCCGTCTCCCTCGTGTATACCGCCTCCTATCTCTCCCCCCTCTGTGGTGTATACAACTTATCTTCCCTCCTCTTATGGCTCTTTTACTCTGTTAATTTGTAGTCTCTCCATAACTCCCTTTCCAAGACTTTTATATCTCTGGTGATATTTTTTAATCCTGTTTTTGTTGTTTTTCTCTCCTTCTCTTCTTTTCACTTGCTCATTATTTACTGTTTCTTTGAAGCTTCTTCTTTTTATTTTCTTTATGTTCTTTATCTTCATCTTTTTCTTCTGCTTCTATGTACGAGGATAAGTTATTCTTCTTCAATATTCTTCTCGACATTTTTAAACTTCTCTTATTCTATCATTATCGTCACTCTTCCCTGTACTACCTTCGTTTTCCTCCTCTCTCACTCTCACTATTCTATCGCCCCTACCCATTGTCACCCATCCTACCTCACTCACTCAATCTCACCTCTCCATTTTCTTTATTCCCTCTTACCTCCCTTCCATCACCCTCACCCTCCCACCTCCTCCTCTTACTCTCACATTTCCATCTTCCTCTCTCTCTCTCTCTCTCTCTCTCTCCTTTTTTTTCTTCTCTCCACCCCGGGACTAGTGTTGGCCTTTCGTCTCGCTCGACCCTCGTGGCCCATGGCAGGTCGAGCTGGCAGGTACAGGTCTAGTCAGGACGCACACCACTGTTTCCTGACCGTCTGTCGGGCTTAATTGACTCCCTGTCTATCCTCCGTCGCCGCCACGCCTCCAGAGTGCTCCCGGTGCCGCTCCTACTGCTAGTGACGGAGGGGGGGGGGGTTGTTAAGGGTACTCTTGGGGCTACTGCTGATGTCAATTGTGTTACTATTGCTAACTGTTGTCATGGCCCCAGCTGATAGTGACGGAGGTGGCAGTCGTTAAGGGTACTCCTGGGGCTACCGTTGAGGTCGATTGTGTTACTGCTTGTTACATTTGTTGACGCTCCTGAATCTACTGAAGGGACCTCTGTTACTCCTCCTGCTCCTGTTGGCTGTGTGTGGCTGACGCTAGCACTCGTTAGTTTGTTTTTTCCCGGCCTGACGTTGCTGTTCAGTGACACAGACAAAGCTTTTCTTGCTGATAAGACTTGTACCTTTACTACAGCTAATACACGAAGGACATATTGATAATTAAGAGATATTTATGTGGCGATTATAACGAAAAACACGCTGGAAAGTTATACCAACAGGAAAAGGAAATACCTTGACCATATAATTAAAGGTGAGTGGATAAAAGTAAGGATATAATAATGGGTAAAAGTTGAAGGTAAGCGGACCAATGGGGATATAAATTACTAGAATGAATGAATGATACAACAAAAATAGGTCCCCAGAGAGATACAAAAGCTAAGAGGATTAGTACAGACACCACGAACAATGTCTGGAATAGAGGGCTGTGGTCGCCAACCCTCATACTTAAGATGTTGTTACTCCGGTGTTGCTGCTGCTGTGTTGTTTCTCCGGCGTTGTTGTCTGAGATGTTTCTGCTGTTTATAACAACAACCTGCTGCTACACTTGCATGATCGAACGTGATATAGTTATTACTTGCTGATACACATGATTGTGGTCGTTTATAGTGTGATGGTGGTGAATAATGGTAATGTTTTATCTTATGGTGCTGGTAGATAATGATAGTGGCGGTAATGATGGTGGTGGTGATGATTATAATGGTGGTGGTGGTGATCATGATGGTGGCGGCTGTGGCCATGGTGGTGGTGGTGGTGGTTAGTGGTAATGGTGGTGGTACTGCGGGTGGTAGTGGTAATGGTGGTAGTGGAGTATACCCATGCTTTAACACCTACAACCTCAACGATACAAACAACAGGAGGTAAAACATGAAGGACTGGCTACAATATACACTCCACCTGGCCACAATATACACTCCACCTGGCTACAATATACACTCCACCTGGCCACAATATACACACCACCTGGCCACAATATACACTCCACCTGGCCACAATATACATTCCACCTGGCCACAATATACACTCCACCTGGCCACAATATACACTCCACCTGGCCACAATATACACTCCACCTGGCCACAATATACACTCCACCTGGCCACAATATACACTCCACCTGGCCACAATATACACACCACCTGGCCACAATATACACTCCACGTGGCCACAATATACACTCCACGTGGCCACATATACACTTCACACGGCCTCACGAACTATATGCGGAAAAGTTCATCATCCTGGCCATTACGGACGAGCAACTGGGACGAATTGACACATTATAACATCAAGCTGTTTATGTGATATGTGGAGGGTGAAGGATTAAGTACACGATATAAGATGATGACAGGATGGGGAGAGGGGGGTGGGGGGGGGTGATGGTGCAGTAAGGAGGCGAGGCGGGGAAGGGGGGGTGTGGGGAAGGAGGGGGGAGGGGACGGAAGGAGGGAGGGAGAGGGGATAACTGTGAAGGGGTTAAGAGTTCAGGGCTGAGGGAGTGAGGATGTACAGGGGAAAAAATGAGGGTATGAGGTCGAGAGAGAGAGAGAGAAATACTAGACTGGTCTCTGTATCATCGGTGACTAAATCTTCCTGACACTTTAACCGGGGCTAGTTTAGTTTATACTAAGACTTGTGGCCTTAGCCGACACTAAACCATTAACCACGACTAGTGAGTCTACAAACACAAAGCAATTTAAGTTCTGGATGTAAACTAGACACTGAGCTGATGTCTCATGATCATGGTGGTAAGTAGAAAACGAGAGTCGGTGAATCAGTTTTATGCCGTGTGAACATGCAGAGGGACTGTGCCTCTACAGGTCGTAAACACACTAACGTGTCGATTTATTCTTCCATGGAAATGCATACGTGTGTTCTTTCATGTCCCACTGCATATACCGGTGGCGTCTTGATTTATCCCCTTCCATTCGTCCGTACATCTGTCTGTAAAACAGGACGTACTTCATCATTGTTAAGTTTTGCAGACTTCTTAATGACCATCATGCCATTACCTGATTACACACACACACACACACACACACACACACACACACACACACACGAAGCTAGCCAGGCCACAAGCTCCTGACACCCAACATTATCTCCAGTATGAAGATCTCTCTGGTCCCAAGATTTATGTCGTGAAAATTTACCTTTTTCTTTTTTCCTCGAGTCTGTGAAAAACGCACAATACGTCGCCCTGAAGGTGTGATCACGGTCCATGCGTGTCAATTGATCATGCATACACAATATGTTGTCGAGAAGATGGTAGGCTTGGAGGACACTGCTGTCACCTGGTAAGTTGTATTTTACCTGGAAGCACACAATTTGGGCCTTTTGGCGTGAGATGGCGGCGTGTATGATACAATACATCCAGAGTTTGGTTATTTCTTACATCAGTCTCGTGAGATGTATTATCTTTACTTTGTTTTATTGACAGTCGTTTATCTCTCTCTTTTGTAAAGCTTTCTTGACGCCTCAATCATCCCCATCTCGCTTATTGTTGTCTCCGTAACCCCTATTATCCTCGTTCGTCTTGCATCACGATGTCACTTCCCTCGCCTCTCTATATAACACGTGACCACCAACGGCAATAACTCCCGCCTCACTTTCTCTTCGCCTTCCTCGGTTGGTTGACATCCTTGTCTATGGCGGGCGAGGTGCAGGGGTCAGGGGGTGAGGCCCGGCACCGCCCCCTCCCAGCCTCACCTCACCTTCCCTCTCCACCACAAGCACCTCCCCTGACCCTCACCCTTCACATGCACACTCTTACTCTCACTCTCACCTCAGTTTCTACTACCCAGTAATATTCCTTCCTTTCTTTCATTCATAACTCTTATTCCCTCTCATTCCCTCCCTCTCACCGCCGCGCGCACACACTCACTCTTACCCCCCTCTCAAGAACAGTATTAACTTATGTAAACAAAAATATATGAAAACATAAACAAACACTAACAGTAATTCCGTAAACAATAACAAAAACAAAATTAACCAACTCAATCCCAAACAAAACTGAGAGCTGTCAACATCTTAGTCTGTCAACGTCTTAAGGTTTATCAACATCTTCAAAATATAGCTGTCAGCATCTTGAGGAAACGACTGTCGATATCATGGAGACGACACAGACAGTACTCACTCGATGTCGCCTCACTACCAGGGAACTGTCAGAACCTCAGCTGTGATATATATAACACGATCTTTCAAAGTAATGAACTCGCAGTAAATCTTATATTACGATATGATTGATACGATGATGATGATGATGATGATGATGATGATGATGATGATGCATTTTGGATTTTATTAATGAATAATGTATGATTAGATAAATTAATTTGATACAGATAAATAGATAAACATACAGACATATGTAGACAGATATGTACACACACACACACACACACACACACACACACACACACACACACACACAGACATAGATAGATAGATAACCAGACAAACAGACTGACAGCACCTTGTAACCAAAGATGGAGCGCCAACTTGGACCACGCCATCACCCACACTGTTTAAGGAGAGGCTGCCCTCGTCTAGGGAGCCTTGCCTCACCGTATAAGTGAAGGCGGACACCTGCGACCCTGACCTAAGCTGCTTCGGTATGTTGGGTCGAATTACGGTGACTTCTTCTTTTCTAACGAGTAAGTCTGAAATGATTTAAGGTGTGCTCTCTCACCTCCCAACCAACCAGTGCTGTAGGTCGTCATGGCAACAACCAAAACACACACAGCCACATCTCTTTCCTCCGCAGACTTGCATTCAAAGTCTAAACTTAGATGTATTTGTCTGAACCGATGTAAATAATAATGTAGAAATGGCCTTAAATTCTCTATACGATGGATGATAACTTGGTGACGAATATTCAAGGTTCTGCGACCATCCAAATCAGGACCTTCTGGTAATGTCTCCGTCAGTAGTGAATGTATGAGGAACAGGTCATAAATCTTAACATTCTTCAGTCCTCGTAAGATGGGTGACATGCCAGGGGAAAATTTTTCAACTGTCACCTAAATCTCTCTCAAAATATAGTGTGCACGATATCAACATCTCCCTTTTATCAAGATGCACAAAACAAGGGCGGTACACTATATGAGTGACAAACAGACGGAAGTAACAATTATTCCAAACAACAACGACGACAAAATACAGACGGACAAGATTAATCCTCTATACGCTCCTCTATGACAGGACACTAACATATAAAATGAAAAACTCACACGAGCGTCAGGAAGTTGTAAATACTGTACCGAGAAACAGCCCAAAGATGTACAACAGTGTATTACCAGGTCGTCTAGGTCCGCTTGTGTACAGTTGCAAAATTTCGACAATGTTCAGACTGTGTTCATTATATGTTTATAAAATTATACTTTCTTAAGCCAAGTACAAGAGCGCATGTAACTATATAATACAAAATCACTTATAATAGATTAACTCGAAGTGTATTTATTTAGATAATTTTAGCTTATATTAAGATTTGAGGTTTGTTGTCAGGTTATGTAGAAAATTATCAATTATAATAATTTTTCTTTTAGCTTAAATAATACCATAAATGTCTCAGTACTAGTAACATAACGCACACTATGTTAACTAACACTGGTTCTTTTATGTTAATGCTAAGTGAAGAATTTCGTACATAAAATTCTATACATACTGAAGACGGCAGCCTTAAGGTTAACGGTTCTAAGGTGTTTATGTCGCCGTGTCGATCTGTGTCCAAGTTTATGTCTAGTGCTTAGTCATGTGACCATCTATAATGAGTTGATACGAGTTACAATAAGTTCATTTACATAATTCTAATTCTAAGAAAATATGATCAGCTGGAGATTAGTAGATTTTTATTTACCGATTCGTTTAACAATCTCTAAAAAAGTTTTCCGAACATGTAACTAAAAACTATCAATTGAAGACTAAGTTTGTTATTATACTTTTACGGTTTTTTTCATTGTGTGTGTGTGTGTGTGTGAATGAAGTCTTCCTCCTCCTCCACCTCCTCCTCCACCACCACCACCACCACTAGGCGAACTGAGGCTTTCTGAAGGAGAGATTCGCATTTCCACCTTGGCTGAAGTCTACTTGCAAAAAAAAAAAAAATAGAATACGTTGATTATTTACAGCTGGACACATAGAATACTTCCTACATAACGCTATGTTGTGATCTATATTTTGGTATTAATCTACAGCATTTAAACCTATTAAAACAGGAGGCATTAAAAAAACAAGTGTTAATATCAATTCAAAAACTACCTCCATTTATCCTACAAAATAAATGTTTCCACTAATATAGGTTTTCATTTATTTCCACGAGCGTTTCGGACGTGGCCAACAAGTGCCAGTACTCGACGTTGAAAAATAGCAGGTAAAAATTTGTCAGTGTCAAGGCGGCGGCACGTGTTTCTACTTTATCTTCGTCCCTGCCGGAAAATTCTCATTCCTGGTTCCGGAGCAACACGCCAGCCTGCCAGAGGACTGGGCTACCACCTGCAACACCTACGCAACGACGCTCAGTGTGCACTGGTGACTTAGGCGATGTACTGTGGTGCGATGACAATGTTGAGGATGTTCAAGATGCTCATGGTACCAGTGTTATCCTTACAATGCCTATGGGTACTGATGCCTTCCAGGGTCTGCAACCTCGGAGGACAAGTGGACAGTCTCTCTGCTGACAGCCCACAGCGACACAAGACGGTCCCAGAACGCCGAGACAATGAGACATCCTCCAGACAGTTCACAAGGTTGTGGTAATAGAAATACCAACCAATATTTCCATACACAAACCATGGTATCAATTTGACAAGCAGTTCTTGAAATACATAAATTCTAACACTTTTGAATACAGACTTGTGTTAAAACTGGATGCGGTGTGAATTAAGGAATGATTTTATTTTTCTAGAGAAACTGTTTTGAGAATTTTCCCTTTGACAGTGGATGAAGTCATATCCACACAAGCTGTTCCTCTTTACCTAACACCCCGATATTACCGGCCACACACGAGGCGCCAGAATTCGACACGAACCCTTTACCGTGCTTCAAGAGTTGACGGCGTATTATTAATGATTCCGGCGTGACGCACAACCCACCCCACAATACTAATATCGCACACGCCGGCTATTATTAACGATCGTGTTTACTGAAGGTTATATATAATTCATTCATTTCACAGAGTTCGTGCGTGTCTGATATTAACCGTTCAAGTGAATATTATTACCACTGTAAGCCAATATTAGTACTCCACATCTCCCATCAACCCCCACGCTTTATTAATACTTGGCCTGCAGGGAAACATGGTGCGTGTGGCGTATTGTATTGCTCACCACGGACTAATTTCCCCTCCTAACATAATCTTCCACATTTACTGAGGAAGAACTAAACTTTTATTTCCCAACAACCTGACACTCTATATCCCCTTAATAATGATGTTTTCGTCTCGGTATGTGTGTGTGTGTGTGTGTGTATGTGTGTGTGTGTGATCCTTTTATTGATGAAATTGCAATCTTTCTACACCATGGGAGGACGCTGCTACCCTCTCAGTCGGGTTCCTCTCTTATGAAGCAGAGAGACAGTTGTGGTTGTCGTGGTTATTATGGTTATTATAGGAGTGACAAACACTCAAGATGAGACGTGACACTCAGCCAACAATAAACTGAAGACGATGTATACACTGTAGATTACACTCAACTGTGTCCTCCCACCTAACTCGTCCACTAACGCACCCTCACGCTCACATGCCATCCCACCTGCCTCATTAATCGCCCTTTTAAAAACTTGTCATTCATTATACTGTTGTCCTCATACCTTACTGAGCAGCATCTCGTTTCCCATCAACCTGGTAGCCTCAAGCCTCCTCATCCATATCTTCAGTGAGGTTTTTTCGGTATAAGGATCAGTCCCCCCCATTACAACTCTTTGCTTCTGATAGCCATTCTCATTGTTGTGGGCGTTCAAGTATTTGGTACCCAGGCAGCTATAACGATAACAGTCACCTATAACCCCAAGTTAAAACCATAAGTATGTACAGGAGTTCGTAGTTGTTATCTTGGCCCTTGACTGTCCTTTTTCCACACCTGTATTACATTACTTTCACTGTCTCTCCTTTTCACTCGCTATCTTTGAGTTCTTAAGCCCCATGATCCACTTTACAACATTAGTGGGTAGAGTAGTAATGGTAACTGCCAGGTATATTGTACGTACTTCCCTCTGCATAATTCTATCGCCGCACCACGCAGCACACACCTGATTATATCCCCACAGTCGTTTAATTAACCAAAACCAGCGTGTTCAGGATTTCGTCACGCTCAGTGGTAATTAATTTCTTAAACATAAGGCTGGTGGTGATGGTAGTTACGTAGTATTGATGGTGGTGGTTACGTGGGGATGATGATGATGATGATGGTGGTGGTTACGTGGGGATGATGATGATGATGATGATGATGATGATGATGATGATGATGATGGTGGTGCTGGCGGTTACGTGGGGCAACTGGGGCAAGGTGGTAATGGTGAGTGTGGCGATGGAGATGATGCTAGTGGCCCAGAGGAAAAGGTGGTGGTGGAGTGTGGACACGTCGTGACTTACCACTAGGGTACCCTGGGGATCGAGGTCACCACCTGTCACCACCCTACACGCCGCCACCATATACAGGTACTTCATGGAACACCAACCTTCGTCTCCCCGGGGCTATTACCTTAACACACATATACTCGCGCGCATCCCCCCCGCCCACACACCTACCCACCCACACACACACACACACACACACACACACCTTCCTAAGAGTCTCCTACTCTAGGTTTCCAACAAGAGGATAGACTTGGACCCCTCCCCACCCTCCACCCCTCCAAAAAAAAAATCGGAGGCTTCAAACTGGAGGACTCTGGCAACAGCGAGACACGAAGACCAATTCGGGGATAGCGCCCTCTTTCGGCGGATTATTTACTGCTTGTTACCTGTGCACCCTCCTCGCCACCACGATAAACAACTAGACAGGGGGTGGACACGGGCCCTACCCCTTAAGAAGTTCCGAGTGGTTGAACAAGGAGTAGGGGAGGGTGATGGGGAGGAAGGAGATGGGGAAAAGAGAAAATGGGATGGGAAGGTAGGTGGGAAGGTGGTGGTGGGAAGGACGGGGTGGTAAGGAGGGGATGGGAAGGAGGAGATGAGGAAAGGGGAAAGAGGAGATGAGGAGGAAAGGGGAAGGGAAGGTAAGTGAGAGAGAGGAAAGGAAAGGGGAAGGGAAGGTAAGTGGGAGGGAGGAACAGATGGGGAGGGTGTGAGAGGAAAAGAGGGGATGGGGAGGATATAGGGAGGAGGAGAAGATCGTGTGGGGTAGGAAATGGGAAGGAAAGGTAGGTGGGAATGAGGGTGGAGATGGTGGAGGAGAGGAAAAGGGAAGGGAAGGTAGGTGGGAGGGGTCATATTCTAAGGAATAGGTCATCGTATTCAGAAGGTTAAGACATCTTACTCAAGGGGTAAAATCACCGTACACAAGAGATTAAATCTATATTAAATTTCTATACAAAGGGGATTAAGCGCTCAAGGGTTACAATCGTACTCAAAAGGTTAACCGTCTTGGTGGAGGGGGAGAATGATCCCTCCCCCCTCCCTATGCTCCTCCGGACTCGAAGCCTTGTTACTTATAAGGCGGGGTTGATGGCGGGGAACCCACCCAACATTAAAAGGCTGATATTGGTTGGAAGAAATGTAGGGCTGTGTGTAAACATTCTTGCGAGGAAGGAAGAGCGAGAACGTGACCACGACGAGCATAAGGGCTGTCCGGGGTGGCCTGCCGCCCTCCCTACACCTGGTGGGAGACCAAATTACGAACAGAACAGGAGAATGAAAAGGTAAAATTACTAACCCAGAGAAAAGATGGAGATAAAATAATTTATTGGTAAAGAAAGACTAATAAGAAAATGAGGAAAAAATAATTATTAATTCTATTAAAATAATTATTAATTCTATTTTTTTTTTGGGGGGTTGCCCACCCGGCACTGGTCACTGACCCACATCGGGACCTGGGGGGCGAAAATGTAACAACAACAACAATAAATAATAATAATAAATAATAATAAAGAACCATACAGAAATATAAAAATAAAAAAAAATAAAAAGTGAGAAACAATATATGTATGTTGTGTTGTCAATAGTATGAGATATAATTGAGACCCTGCAATTGTGTGTAAATGAGGCAGAAAGTCAGATGAACAACCTGGGACTTGGTCACAATTTTCGTGATGCCATATAGCAGCAGGGTCTACCATTAGACAACACATTATGCTTCCAATATCTTCTCAGGCGGTAGTACCTCCCTGTTTGGTAGCTGCTTACTACCCACTACCAATTATTACCAACTTGGAAAAATATATAAAAATATATTACCAACCTGTAAAAATTTGATGAAGATATATCATGAAGAACTAAAGAAGAAATATACAAAGTTAAAATTTTTACTAAAACACCTAAGAAATAAAAAATATATTATCAATTACCGAAACAGTTGATGGACAAGTATTTAATTACTGACCTGAAACCTGGCAACTGTGTATTCTTCTTACTGTGAGACTCACAGATACACATAATGCTATACTGTAGACCTGACAACGTGACCTATACAGTATACACTGGAGATTTGCCTTCTGATCCACCGTGGTAATTTACGAGTCACCCCCACCCCCCGCCTCCCAACAGGGACTCCTGGCGTCACCCATCACATATACAGTACTGTACACAGGTTGGGATAGGACAAGTATACCTCCCCTTAACCCCCCCTCCCCCACTTCTCCCCTTCCACTTTCCCTTCCCCCTCACACATCCCCTTCCCCACCACCCCCTTCCTCTTCCCCACCACCCCCTTTCCTCTCCCACTCTCTTTCCCTTCTCCCTCCCTCCCCCTCTCCTCTCTCTTTCCCTTCTCCCACTCCCCCTCCCCCACTCTCTCTTTCCCACTCTCCCACTCCCCCTCCTCCTTCCCCTCCCATCTTCGTGGTCTAGATAGTTGTGAGCCTGAACGATATATTTGTTTTTCTTCTTAAACAACAAGCTGGTGGTTAATACAGTTAGCCTACAGGTACTGGCAAACACTCCATATCAGCCACACATCGACTCCTCTTCTACGGTGATCTGAACCCGATATCAATGGGCCAATTCACCTTCATCTAACAGAAGGATGAGTCATGAGATGAAATATAAATAGTGTGTTGGGTAACTGTACGTTTTATATGTAGGTGGTTATCGTTGTCAGGGTGAGGGAACTGGGTGTGAGAAAGGTGTCTGTGGTAACTGAGGTGTGGTGGTGGGAGAGAAGTAGAGGAAGGTAATAAGGCGGTGGTGGAAGGGGAAAACTAAAGCGTGGTGGTGGAAGAGGGGGGTAACTAAAGCGTGGTGGTGGAGGAGGGAGATAACGGTGATGGAGGGGGATAACTAAGGCGTGGTAGTGGTGGAGGGAGGTAACTAAGGCGTGGTGGTGGGAGGTAACTAAAGCGTGGTGGTGGAGGAGGGATAACGCAGATGGAGGGGATAACTAAGGCGTGGTAGTGGTGGAGGGAGGTAACTAAGGCGTGGTAGTGGTGGAGGGAGGTAACTAAGGCGTGGTGGTGGTGGGAGGACTAAAGCGTGGTGGTGGAGGAGGAGATAACAGTGATGGAGGGGATACTAAGGCGTGGTAGTGGTGGAGGGAGGTAACTAAGGCGTGGTAGTGGTGGAGGAGGTAACTAAGGCGTGGTGGTGGTGGGAGGTAACTAAAGCGTGGTGGTGGAGGGAGATAACGGTGATGGAGGGATAACTAAGGCGTGGTAGTGGTGGAGGGAGGTAACTAAGGCGTGGTAGTGGCGTGGTAGTGGTGGAGGTAACTAAGGCGTGGTGGTGGTGGAGGGAGGTAACTAAGGCGTGGTGGTGGTGGAGGAGGTAACTAAGGCGTGGTAGTGGTGGGGGAGGTAACTTAGGCGTGGTAGTGGTGGGGGAGGTAACTAAGGCGTGGTAGTGGTGGAGGGAGGTAACTAAGGCGTGGTGGTGGTGGGGGAGGGCCAGACGGGGCAGGGACACACACTGGGCCACTCCTCGGGTCATCTTTATGACTTGTTGCAGCGGTTTATTGTCTCTGGATGGACCTCTACCTTGTCCCCTCTCATTTTTGGCGTGGCTCTAATTGGCTACTTGGGGAGATCTAATTTCTTTGTACTTGTAGAAACTTACACACACAGACAAACACCAAAACAAACTGAGAAATAGTCGTATGAATAATACTAGTGATAGAGGTCAACAAAATATCAGATCACCATAAACCAATTTCAGTGACGACAAACAAAATGACAAAATTTACCCAACATAACTTTATAGTTGTTTATGTGAGGTAAGTTCATAATGTCTTACATTTTTCATTTTCCAACATTATATACAAATAAAAGGCAAGCGTTAAAACTGTTAAGCATCTAAACAGCGCCGTGCATGTCAAGGCAATTCAACTCATCATCAAATTCACAAACAGAGGAAGAGTAAAACATGATTAACGCAACACAACGCCGCCCCCAGGAGTCAAGTTATCTTCTTTACCAGACCTAGTGTGTGTGTGTGTGTGTGTGTGTGTGTGTGTGTGTGTGTGTGTGTGAGTGTGTGTGTGTGTGTGTATGTGTGTTACTCCACCATTGTGAGTTTGTATGAATATTGAATATTTTGTGTGAGCATTTCTGTCTGCCCGTATGTCTGTTATATCTACCTGGTTCTCATCACTAGTTCTATCTGTCTGCGTGTACATCTGTGTGACTACAGTGTGTGACTGACCCTTGCTCAGGTAGTGTACACTGTACAGTGAGTTACTCTCTTTTCTGGTGCACGGGAGAATAATTATTATTCCAAATACATTGCAACACTATATTTTCGGGTAAATGGTCTTTTTGGTAATTTGTTAATATCTCTAACGAACTGTCCTTCAAGAAATACATAAATAAAGACAAACAATAACAATATATATATATATATATATATATATATATATATATATATATATATATATATATATATATATATATATATATATATATATATATACAAAACACGTTAATGACATCAAATATTACTAATTTCAGTGGAATGAATATCTATGTACTGCAATTTACACGATGAATGGGACCGAAAACATGTTGACTCTGAATACAAACTTCCATTTTTAGCACAAACATACGAGGAAGGGACACGTAAGGAAATACTTGATACAATACAACATAGGTGCAGGAGGTCGGCTGCCTGGGACAGTGCCGCCCCTCTGCCTCAGTAATGTGACCCCGGATCTTACCCTCGCTCCTTCACAATTTGATTTTATAGGTCATAAACTACATATGGCTCTTTATGATATTGGCGATATCACTATATAATAACTGTATAAAAATGGAACTCAGTTGGTGGTTGAAGCAAACGGCGGGGGTCACCTTTTGTCTCCTTATTCCTCCTCCTCCTCCACCACCAACCCCTCCTCCAGTCCCTCACAAGACCTCTCGCTCTCTCTTTCGGGACCTGCATATGACCTCGAAATAATTAAGGAAACAGGTAGTGTCCCTGGTGAGGGTTAACCTGCCAGGGTGTGGTGCAGGTGAAGGGGTGTACCTCAAAGACTATCTCCACTCCCCATACTGGGGCGACCGGCACAACTCTTGTTTACATACACCGAGGAATAATCTAAAAAAAATGGGATATGATTCCTGAGGTATCTTCACCTGGCCTCGACCACCCGGGGCGTGATGGCGTCCACCGCTGATTGGCTGTTCAATCTATTGCCTCAAGTTTAGTTTACAGGTACAACAACTTACCTTTACTGCCGCACCAGGTGACAGCTACACCCACTGATCATCTCTTGTAATGCAACTAAACGCTTGCTTCATTAAGCTGCCAGGATGATCCTCCATCACGGGGAACAATAATGCAGTCTCTCTCACACTGATAAAGGTCTATCTAGCTCCAAGGGGAGGGAGGGGGGAGTGGAGGGGTAATCTAATGTACGTAAAACAGTAAAGCATTTGTACTACATTTAAACAACAACAAATGAAATGCATGATACTTACATTGTATCCTTTGTATTTTAACACATTTATCCCAGAAAGCAAAGATGGCGGTAGGGGGGTATGATCATGAATTAGTTGGTGGGGAGGTACAAACTTGGTTAAATTAAATAGTAATAAAACTCAGTATTTACCTATTACACTTTCCCAAAAAGATAATCCCCCACCAATCACATTTCAGGACGCAATCATTCTGCCAAATTCTAAAATAGATATGCTCGGCCTCACCATTTCCTCTAATATGTCATGGAAGCCACACATCCTCATCATTGCTAAAGCTGCCTCCCGAACGCTGGGAATGCTGTACAGACGCCGTAGCTACTTCGCTCCCGAGCAGTTGCTTCAACTATATAAGGGATTCATTCGTCCTAACTTGGAGTACTGCTCTCATATCTGGGGTGGCTCTTCTTCTGCCCAACTGTTAGATAAGGTGGAATCAAAGGCATTTCGTTTTATTAACTCTCCTCCTCTAGTTGATAATTATAATCGTTCTTCTCTTTTTCTTCGCCGCAATGTTGCTTCACTCTCTCTCTCTCTCTCTCTCTCTCTTTTACAGGTACTTTAACGGGCAATGTTCGGTGGATTTGGCATCCTGTGTACCGCCGGCAAGGCGGTACATAGGCTCGTAACACACTCGTAACACTCGTCTTGCCCGCTGTCTCCACCGTTTCTCTGTGGCTGTCGGTCACACCAGAATAACCCGTTATAGTACATCTTTCTTTCCTCACACAACCAAACTGTGAAATGCTCTGCCTTCTTATGTGTTTCCATACTCATACAAACTGTCTCAGTTCAAAAAGCTGGTTTTCCGGTCTCTTCGTGGTGTAGAATAATATAATCTTTTTCTTTTCTAGGTTTAATTCTTTTTACTCATTTTTTCTCCTTCTAGGTCCCGTTGTGGGTCGATGATCTGTGCCCGGGTGGGCTAGTGCCCGTAAAAAAAAATGTGGTGGTGGTGGTGGTGGCCATGGTTGTGCTAATGGCGAGGTGGTGGGCGACAGTGGTGACAGTTTTGAAGATGGATGGACAGATGGATGGATGGATGCTAGCGGGTGGTAGGGTGATGGAGTAGAGGAATGGTGGCTGAATGAGGAAAGGAGAAATGTGGGCTGCAGGCGGCGGGTGTTGATAGTGATGTGGAAGGTGGACGGTGATCGTGATAATGATGATGATGATGATGATGTGGAAGATGAGTAGTAGTGGTGATGAGGGCGGTGGGTGATGATGATGGAGGTGGGTCGTGGTGATGAAGGAGATGGGTGGTGGTGATGATGGCGATGTGGGAGGCGGGTGGTGGTGTGGGCGGTAAGGTAGGGCAGACGGTTTTTTTTTTTTTAGAAGAGAAAGGAGGGGTGAAAGAAGATTAGAGGTGGGGTAAGGAAGCTATAGTTCGGAAATTTAAGAAATTTAGGAGGAGGTAAGAGAGGGCGGGCTGACCGCCTAGCTAAGCTAATGGTGTGTTAGGGTTGTAATATGGATTAGTTATTGTCTGTCGGTACAGGCACTAGAATCTAGTGCCTGTACCGACAGACAATAACTGTCTCGTGACCAGACAGTCTACCCTATCCCATATAAGGGTGTTTTGAGGGCCTTATTTCATATTCCGCCGACCCTACTGGCGGATGCTGATCTAGGGATGTTGTCTATTGCCTGGCCATATAGATCGGGGGTGATAATGGAACTTTTGAGATTTGGTAACTTTTTGGGATCCATGTATGATTGTTGTTATCTGGTGGGAGTCTTTGAAGGAGTTCTTGCTCTGGTCGTTCTATCTTTTGCCAAACTCTGCTGGCCAGGGTGTGCAGCTGCTGGTTGATGGGCTTTATTCTCAGGTCTCTATGTATCTCGGCTGTTGTTCTGGTGAAGGGGTATCTTTCACCTGTGACGAATCTTAGGGCTTCATTTTGGACCACCTGTAATTTTAATATTTGAGTGGTGCTTATAGTATGAAGAGGTACTGCTGGGTAAGTTAATATTGGAGTTTTATTTTCTCAGGAAGCGCTTTAGAGCGGTATAGTTTTCTCAGCTCTCTTCTTGCCCTTTCCTTCCTGCTGTGGACATGATGGGAGTAACCTGTCGTGGATATATGCAGGCCCAGGAGGGTCCCTCTGCTTTTGTATTCTATCTGGGCATTATTGGTTACTAATGGATGGGTTTTCCTTCTGCATAAGGGTATCACTGAATTATGGAAGACTGGTTTGGATTTTCCATTGTTTTTCGTAATTATTTACCCTTTCTAATTCCCGCCTGGTGTTGTCGACCTGTAACGCTCGCGATTTTCCTTGACGTGTTGTTATTTGAATGATGTCATCTGCATACATAATATTTTCGTTACCTATTCTAGTGGGAGGCGGGGTGTCACTTGTGTAGATAATATATAGGGTGGGAGAGGACGCTGCCCTGAGGGACTCCGCTCATGAATGGGAAGGTGTCTCCTGTGTGTTGTTCTACCCTCAGTCTGGCATTTCTGCCGTCAAGAAAGTTGCAAGCAGCTTTTCAATGTTGGCGGGAAGTCCGAGTTGGAGGTTTTTATATTTTAGACCGTCATGCCAGACTTTGTCAAATGCCTTCGCCACATCCCGGAGAGTTAGATTACATTGTCTACCACTCGCCGCGGCTCTGGCTATGTTTTCACATGCCAGGGCTATCGCTGTTGTGGTGGACTTACCTTTCCTGAACCCGAATTGCCTGCAGTTGACTCTGTTGGTTGTTTCCAGGTGATTTCTCAGACAGTTATTGATGATTTTTTTTTCTAAGATTTTTTCAGGTACTTCGAGGGGGATATCGGTCTGTAGTTTAGTGGGACGGCCGGGTTCTTTCCTTGTTTTGGTGTTAGGGTAATAGTGGCTTCTTTGAATTTAGTTGGGAAGTAACCCGAGGCCAGGCAAGCATTCATTGTGGTTCTCAGTCTCTCCATGGCCGGGTTGTTTATGTGGCTGAGGAGATGCCTGAATAGCCAGGGGCTTTATTTTTGGTATTGGAGATGGCTGTGTTGAGTTCTTCTGAGGTGATTGGTTTGGACAGTGGACTGTCCACTCTCAGATCCTCCCATATGATTTGAGGGGAATGCTGAGTGCGGTGTGTCTGGCCCCGGAGTTCATCAAGGACGAGCTCCTCGTGGGTACCTTCAAATCCCCCGTTCTCTTCATTTGTGATTCGGAAGATGTTCCTCCATATGTCTCTGAATATGGGTTCTTTGTCATGGTCGTCATATATTTAACTTCCTGCGTGGCCAGTTATATATGATAACTCGTTACGGCTGCAACCTTTCAGTCTCTTCACTGGACGCCAGAACTCTCCTGGATCGTTGTATGTATGTGAGAGTTGTTTAACTATTTCGGCCCATTTAAGGTTGCTTTATTCCAGAGATCATGTTTTTATTTCCTCCCGTATTCTTCTGTATGTATTATAGCTTACGATGTCCCAACCATGGGTCTCGGCTCTCAGTTGTAGCAGTTGGAATTGGTTTGTGAGGGCTGGGAGTTCTGGAGTCTGTTGTGGGTGTGGGAGAGTTCTGTTGCGTTTGAGAGGCGTGGCCTCCTGGTAGGCTGTTCTTATGGCTTCACACCATGTGTTGATTTCTTCGTCTGTTTTGTTCACCGGCTGATTGTCTATGGTCTGCAGGATTGTCATGTCCTTGGCCTCAAGTTTGGCTGTAGCTTTTTCGTTGAATAGTTCCCAGTCGGTCTGCTTGGCGTTCCTTCGTGGTGGAGCTGGAATAGTTATTGGTGTTGCTGAGATGGTCATGATTATAGGTAGGTGGTCGCTGGAGTTTACAGAGCCTTGTTCAAAGCGATAGTTGTGGAAGCATCTGCCGTTTGTTATTGCTATATCTGGAGTAGTGGCTGAGTTCCTACTGTAGAACGTGGGGAAGTCCGGGCCTATTAGCTGGGCTTTTTTGTGTGTTATGAAGCTAGCGAGGCCTCTTCCAACACTGTTAATTGTCCTCTTGCCATCTAGTAAAGGATGTCTGGCTTTCATGTCCCCTATGATGTAGGTTGGTTGGTGGTCTGACAGTCTGTGGAAGTCCCCGTAAGGCAGGTAGTCCCTGCGTCCTAGGAGGTAGGTTGTAGCTATTATGATTGGTCCTGTGGTCAGGTTGATTTGAACAGCGAAAGTTTCAGAGATGAAATCGTCTATGATTCTGTGGTGGACATTTCTTTTTATGGCGATGGCCACCCCGTCATTTGGCTCAGACACCTTTTGGCCGTGTGAGTTTATGAGTATAATATCTGCGTCAACTTGGCTGTATTGGCTGGACAAACTGAATTTATTAGTTCTCCAGTGGAGGACGTTATGTTGCATTATTTTCACTGTCTTACGTAGCGAGTCCATTGTTTCTTGTTCTTGGTTTTGGGGGATCCTTGTGTTTCGAGATTTGTTCTCTGTGCGTCCATTCTTCAATCTTTTGATCATCCCCTTGGATGACTTTTTGATGCAATTTATGAAATCGACCTGTTTTTGTTTAATGGCCTCGTGGACGCCTGCCTCGGAAGTGGAGTGATATTTCTTCCATTTTATCTTGCTATCAATTACTCCTTTAGCGACTTCATCACGTGTACAGCCCTCGTTGATGTGGTCTGGTTTGTAGATGCGTAGTTTCAGGTCTTTACCTGATAGATCGCTTGGAGTCTGAGAGACAGTTATTATCTCTGGTGTAGGTACTTGTGCATTCACACCAGAGACTACTGTTGTCTCCTCCGAGGTTGAGGATGTTGCCCTGAACAGTTTTGGGATGGGCAGATTATGGTGGCGTAAGCATTTTTCGAGTATTGTTTGAAAGCAGCCTGTGATTTATTATTATTATTATTATTATTATTATTATTATTATTTTTTTTTTTACGGGGATCAGCCCGACCAGGCACAGGTCACTGACCCACATCGGGGCCTGGGGGCGAAAATGTAATAATAATGGGCGTGTTTGACAATCATGTTGGCTAAAATGTCACAGTCATGGAAGTATCTATCTCTGGCATTCAACGTGAATATAGAATCTGCAGTGGCTGCAGGGACCAGTGACTGCAGAAGTCGGGGTCCCTATCGGCAGCACAGCCTTGTATGGTGATACTGATGTTTTTGTGGCTTTTTGTTGTGCTTCCTTGATTTTTTTCCTTTCGTTTGGGACAGTTCGTGGACATAGCGCTGTGAGGCCCCTCACAGTTAAGGCATTTTAGTGGTGCATTACACTGGGTATTGGTGTGTTTCCTAGAAGTACATTTGAACAGACTTAGTATCTCTCTCCACAACCCTCCCTATCCTTCCCCCCCTCTCCCCATTCACTCCCCTACCCTCCTCCCCACCCCTGCCCTACCATCCTCTCACTTCCCTACCATTCCCCTCCTCTCCCTTCCCTCCCCTCTACCTCCTCTACCCTCCCAACCCCTTATCTCCCCTACCCCTCCCCTCTCACCCCTCCGGTCATTATATAGTATTATCAAACAATCAACAATGAGCCATAAAAACCATACACGATACAGGGAGCCTAGAAACATAAAAACACACGTTAATATGTTGGCCACAGTGAGACATAAAAGCACACGTTAATATGTTGGCCAGAGCGAGACATAAAAGCACACGTTAATATGTTGGCCAGAGCGAGACATAAAAGCACACAGCGAGACATTAATTAATATGTTGGCCAGAGCGAGACATTAAAACACGTTAATATGTACACAGCGAGACATAAAAGCACACGTTAATATGTTGGCCAGAGCGAGACATAAAAGCACACGTTAATATGTTGGCCACAGACGAGTGCGAGACATAAAACACAGTTAATATGTTGGCCAGAGCGAGACATAAAAGCACACGTTAATATGTTACACAGCGAGACATAAAAGCACACGTTCATATATTTAATATGTTACTACAGCGAGACATAAAAGCACACGTTAATATGTTGGCTACAGCGAGACAAAACACGTTAATATGTTGTACAGCAGACATGCACACGTTAATATGTTGGCCACAGAGACATAAAGCACACGTTAATATATTTGGCCAGAGCGAGACATAAAGCACACGTTAATATGTTGGCACAGCGAGACATTACACAGCGAGACATAAAAACACACGTTAATATGTTGGCCAGGAGACATAAAAGCACACGTTAATATGTTGGCCAGAGCGAGACATAAAAGCACACGTTAATATGTTGGCCAGAGCGAGACATAAAAGCACACGTTAATATGTTGGCCAGAGCGAGACATAAAAGCACACGTTCATATGTTGGCCAGAGCGAGACATAAAAGCACACGTTCATATGTTGGCCACAGTGAGACATAAAAGCACACGTTAATATGTTGGCCACAGCGAGACATAAAAGCACACGTTAATATGTTGGCCAGAGCGAGACATAAAAGCACACGTTCATATGTTGGCCACAGTGAGACATAAAAGCACACGTTAATATGTTGGCCACAGCGAGACATAAAAGCACACGTTAATATGTTGGCCACAGTGAGACACAAATTTTTCCTCTTCTTTTTCTCATATTCGACTGAGCGCATCACTGAGGTCCGGCATTAAAAGGTCCCGCATGGTGTAAATCTCCCTCAAATGCTCAAGAGTCAACAGGTAATTATAGAATTTATATCGGCGAGTACATAAACGTGCAGGCAACCAGGTATACCAGCTGACATTTACTCCATGGTGCTGAGGAGGAGAGAGGATGGGTGAAGGGGGCGAGGGGAGGAAGAGGGGAAGATGGGGGTAGGAGGAAGAGGGGGAGGAAGAGGGGAAGAGGGGGGTAGAAGGAGGGGGAGGAGCAAGTAGGAGGAAGACGGAGGAAAAAAGGGAGGAAGGAGAAAAAAGAGGGGAGGAAGAAGGAAGGAGAAATGAAGCTTAAGAAGAAGAAGAGTAGGACAAATGAGTAGGGAGGATTAGAGGATGAGGAGGAGGAGGAGGAGGAAGAGGGGGGGGAGGATTAAGGACGAATAGGAGTATAGGACGAGAAGAAAGAGGATGAAGGAGGAGGAGGAGATCAAGAGATGCATTTCCTCACTCTTTTCCTCCTCCTCCTCCTCTTACTCCTCCTTCCCCACCAAATACAATGGCTGACACTTAATGCTCTCCTCCACGACAGGTTTATTAATTCTTATGATTAGTCGACCACAGCCTTTACTGCCGCCAAGTTATAAAGCGGCTCCAGTGTCTCAACCCTTTGATTTCGCGATTAATTTGTGGTTTGATGTACGGCAGACCCCGATTAAGGAGGATTTTGAGGGGTGGTTAGTGTGGCGGACTGAGGGTATGATATAATGTGCGATATTAAAGATCGGTCAAGTTAATAGGGGTGAAGGGAGCAGAGAGGGAGGGGTGAAGGGAGAATGATGGAAACGAGAGATATAGAGTGGGGAAGAGAGTTAAAGGAAGGAAGGAAGGAAGCAGAGACAAGCTGTAAAAGGCCACACAAGAATACCCCCAAAAAAAAAAACATTCTATAAAATTCTGACGACACAAAATCTACAGAACTTCACATCTATATAAGAGTTTTAAATCTTCACATTTTAGCCTTTGCTCAATCCATGACATTCACCTCGGGTTTACGGCATCATAAGAGAGACGTCCACCCATGTTCATAGGATACGTGGAAACAGTATACGTTATCATGGGAAGTCTCATCAGTCTCTCTCTCTCTCTCTCTAGGGGTGAAGAAAACGATAGTGAGAGGAGAGAATTAGAGAGGGGAGAAGGGAGGAAAGGTGAGAAAAAGAGAAGAAAGAGGGTAGCGAAGGAGAGAGTAGAAGAGACTGAGAAACTGATTGAGAAAAAAAGACAGAAAATGAGCGAGATAAAGCGAAAAAGGAGATGGAGTCAGTGAAATAATTACACAATCTTCTAATTTACAAACACACCTGATAAAGTTCTGCAACGCGATCAGGCAACAAGAAACCCTGGCAGGAGCATCAAGCACCGGGTTCACCCCAGCTAAACAACCATCCTATCTGGTTTAATTGGACGGCAAGAACAACACACACCATCAGAGCTCCTGCCAACAACACCTGAACTTATCCACGACCAAATTTATAACAGGTGTGAAAAATGAAGACCGGCTCAATAATTTCCGCTCAGGAGTTTTTTGTTGAGGTGGGTGCTGGAGGTAACATATACTGTGTAAACACTGGGAGAACCATTATGCCTCGTAAACACCTGGGTGAGGAGCCCAACGCCAGCACGCCACCCAGCCCAGAAATATTGGAGCAGGAGGAGGAGCGCTCGCTGCTGCCCGCCACCACCAATTTAATACACTGGTAGCTCTGGTTAATGACTACACACCCCCGACCAGTTACCATCAACGACTGACTGTTGTTGTGGCTTCCTATTTACACCTCCACCCCTCCATCTGTGTGTGTTTATACTTACACATTATATATATATATATATATATATATATATATATATATATATATATATATATATATATATATATATATATATATATATATATATATATATATATATATATATATATATAT
The DNA here is from genome assembly GCF_018991925.1 of Homarus americanus. Taxonomy (NCBI): domain Eukaryota; kingdom Metazoa; phylum Arthropoda; class Malacostraca; order Decapoda; family Nephropidae; genus Homarus; species Homarus americanus. The sequence goes on along the minus strand of NW_024734046.1, from coordinate 216,235 downwards.
ATATATACATACTTCTTGCGAGATAAAAATATGTAAACAAAGTGTAAAAAACAAATATTCTAAACTAAAACCTAGAGCCAACAATGACCGGCATATACAACACCCTACCACCACAAGTTAAACTAGCTTGTCACACGGAGTTTTAACAACCTTCAAGATAACCACCAAAAAGTAACAGGTTCCAGATACACCGCTTTTGTGTCTGCTTAATGTTTTTCACGGGATGAATAAATGCTGTTTTATGCAACAATACTTTAAGGGAGACGAACGAGATATGAATGATACACGTAAGAACCCTGGCATGTGACCTTACTGAAGATGACACCACGACACACGCCTCTACAGTATATGGACTGATAATGTTTCTCGCATATGAGGGATACTTTTTGCAATGACCTACTTACTACCCATTTTTTTTATGCTTTTCTGACGCATTACAAAACTTAGAATTTTTATACAAATAAATCAAACCGAGTAAAGAAATAACTGTAATAACGTTTCTTTATAACTCTAGACACGAGATAAGAAATACCTATTCATAAATTTCTTCCTGGGAACAAAAAAATATAGTCTAAACTACTAGAGCCCAAACTAGCATAAATCTCGGTCACAACTACAACAAAATTTAATCAGGTCTCTCAAAACATTCAGCAACAGTTATCGAGCAAATCAGTCAGAACTATTTGTCTTCCTTCCCAGTACACTGATGGCAAGTCACCGTCGTCGTCCTCCTCGTCATCATCGTCGGTGGAAGAGGAAGAGTAATAGAAGTAGGAGGAAAAAGCCATAGTAGTGGAAAGTGGAGGAAGATCAGGAGGAGGTGGAGAAAAATGAAGGGGGGGCGGAGTAGGAGGAGGAGGAGGGGGGAGGAGAAGGAGGAGGAGGGGAGAGGAGGAGAGGGGGGAGGAGGAGGAGAGGAGGAGGAGGAGGAGGAGGAGAGGGAGGAGGAGGAGGAGGAGAGGGGAGAGGAGAGAGAGAGGAGGAGAGGAGAGGGGGAGAGGAGGGAGGAGAGGGGGAGGAGGGGAAGATAAGAAGAACAGACTGAGGAGGAAAAACAGAGGAGGGGAGGAGGAAGAGAAGGTGTCAGTGTCTGCCAAGGCCACGACCTCATTATGGTACACCTGGCGATTTATTCCACAATGAACACCTTTTAATACCCCAGTCATCCTACTGTTACCTGTCAAGTGGCCCGCTGCAGTTTCCTCCATTCTTATGTTCTTATGAAAGGAGGGGACACTGTGTGGGTATGGGTGGTGGGGACACTGTGTGGGTATGGGTTGTTTTTTTTTTGTTTTTTGTTTTTTGGGGGTAAAGAAAGAAGGGGTGAAAGAAGATTAGAGGTGGGGGAAGGAAGTTATAGTTCTGAAATTGAAGAAGTTTAAGAGGAGGTAAGAGAGGGCGGGCTGACCGCCTAGCTAAGGTAATAGTGTGTTAGGGTTGTGTCATGGGTTAGTTATTGTCTGTCGGTACAGACACTAGACATCCTACCCTATTCCATACATGGGTGTTTTAAGGGCATTATTTCGTATTCCGCCGACCCTACTGGCGGATGTTGGTCTAGGGAGGTTGTCTATTGCCTGGCCGTATAGATCGGGGGTGGTATGGGTGGTAGGGACACTGCGTGGGTATGGGTGGTGGGGACACTGTGTGGGGAGGGGAGGGTGGTGGTGGATGTTGTGACGTGGGTGGACGTGAGGATGGGGAAGGTGGGAATATTATGGGGGAGAGGATGTATGTGTGTGTGTGTGTGTGTGTGTGTGTGAGGAGGTGTGTGTGTGTGTGTGTGTGAGTGAGGTGTGTGTGTGTGTGTGTGTGAGTGAGTGAGTGAGGTGTGTGTGTGTGTGAGTGAAGTGTGTGTGTGTGTGTGTGTGTGAGTGAGGTGTGTATATAAATATGTGTCCTTGTCTGTGTGTGTGTACGTAAATGTGTGTGTGTGTGTGTGTGTGTGTGAGGTGCGTATGTATAAATATGTGTCCTTGTCTGTGTGTGTACGTAAATGTGTGTGTGTGTGTATAAATATGTGTGTCCTTGTCTGTGAGTGTGTACGTAAATGTGTGTGTGTGTGTGTATAAATATGTGTGTCCTTGTCTGTGTGTGTGTACGTAAATGTGTGTGTGTGTGTGTGTGTGTGTGTGTGTGTGTGTGTGTGTGTGAGGTGTGTATGTATAAATATGTGTGTCCTTGTCTGTGTGTGTGTGTGTGTGTGTACGTAACTGTGTGTGTGTGTGTCTGTGTACGTAAATATATATGTGGGTGTATCCTTTTGTGATGTGTGTGTGTGTGTGTGTGTGTGTCTGTGTACGTAAATATATATGTGGGTGTATCCTTTTGTGGTATGTGTGTGTGTGTGTGTGTGTGTTTTAGAAAGGCAGTGGGTGGAGACTTTGCCTTCACCCAGACCTGAAATAGGAATCGAACAATCAATTACCTCACCGACACATGACTCAACAGGTAAGACCTCCACGCCCCAGTACTGCTCCGGTAAGAGCACCACCACATTACCTCTGTACTTACCTCACTCCCCGGCCTTTGATTATTGAATCCAAAAGACACGTCACATATAATATGGCCCTGGACCCACAGATATGAAGTCACCCCACCAAGCGTCCAACACCACCACACACCATGCAGCAATATAATGTCAACAGGTATTTTCACTCTACTTATCTCGGATCTAATTTCATGAATTAATATTATCATGCTCCAGTTTCTTCCTACATCCTTACAAGAACAAGAAACACTCGCCCCCACCCCTTCCACACACATTCTATATATACATGGCTAACATACACGCGTGCGCATAACACCTTGTCACCAGATAATGAACGAGATAAACAATATATAGCTAACTTGTCAAGCCTTTTAACAAAAACAGCAGGCGGCAAATCGGGTCAGATAATGATGATAGTGAGTGTGTGTGTGTGTGTGTGTGTGTGTGTGTGTGTCGCGAGATGGTCTTGACAAACCTGCTTACGATGACGTGTTTGATAATATTGAGTCCAGGGGAGCAGAAGTGAAACTCAGAGCGACGTTAATGGAAACTCGCATATCAAATCCTGGAAAATATGTCTATCCGGGCGATTTTTGCCCAGAGATGCAAACAGCGAGATCATTGATATTATTCATTTACTGGGGCATAAATTCACCTCTTCAGCCAGAAAAAATAATAATAATGATTATGTTAATACATAGAAAATTAGTAAAATAATAATGAAAACAATATCTACAATAATAATAATAATAATAATAATAATAATAATAATAATAATAATAATCGTAATAATAATAAAGATGCTAACTCAACAAGAGCCACGACTCTACAGGTAATCAAATACACGATATCAATCAACAAATAAGCAGCACTCACACTCATGCTTAGAAAAACATAATAAATTAAGATTTCAATTTACACAACTCAGACACGATACAAGAGCTTATATAAAGATGAAAGCACAAAAAAATTCCCCTTCCCCCACTCTTTGATATCCCCTAATCCACCCCCCCAGTATCTAAATAAGGGTTTAAACTATACCAGGTGAAGAGAAGTGATTAATCCTGTATAAATCAAGGTGGCTGAGAGCGGCTCCCTGGCCACGCGCCGCCGCCCCGCTGCTCTGGCTAATAAGGAGAAGTGCGGCGTATAAAACTTAGGTCTGGTAAAGATCAGGTTTACACAGATTTATGATGTGGGGGACCACAGCTGCACCCAGCCACACACCTCAACCAGTAGCTGCCCCGACACTGGCCAGCAGGGGAGTGGGGAGAGGGGTGGGGCTCTTCACTGCTCTGTTTTTACTGTTTGCATGTGTGTCTGTGAGTATGGCTTTACTGTGCTCGTGCCTGTATAGCTCTCTGTCTGTCCTCACACAGCTTCTCTGAGCATACTATGAATCAAGGCGGAAGTCAATGATTCAATCTGTACACTGTGTGTTGATACTAGACAACGTACTGTAGGTGAGTTATTTCTACCTGTTGTCTTAATGGCCCTTACCTGTCTGTCTTCTACACCTGTGTTTTATTACCATACTATCTATGTTTCTTTTCTTTACGCGTTTTTTAACATCTGATCCATCCTGTACAAAAATGGAAGAGGTATAGAACACACACACACACACACACACACACACACACACACACACACACATTCTTATACACTCCTTCAGATATCTTTATGAAATCTGGCTCTTAAAAAGGCACGGGTCTACAACCTAATAACTGGTTTAGCTTCCTTTAAAAATAACAATAATAATAAAAATGTAATCACGCTACGAGTACAGTGAGTTGGGCGTCGACCACCACCACCACCACCCTTCCTGCAACCTAAATGTATTTTTGTTTCTATTCTCTCAAATATTATCTTCCACATTGTTCTTATATTGTATAATCAACCATCGTCCAGCAGTTATAAGCCAATCAAATATATCTTATATACTATAGGAATAGCTGTCTGTCTGTCTGTTCTGGGCAGCCGAAACGGCACAATCGTTTTTCATCAAACTTGGTGGAAAAATCGCAAAAAATTCGTAGAGTGGAACAAACCTGCTCCCATATTGATGGTTTCCTTAGGAAGGCATTAATTAACTATTTTATTTATGCTGGAAAACGATGCAAGTCTACGGACTTGGCGCACCCTCATTCGCTGTACGCTGTCAGCCCACGATTGCAGTTATCTTACTGCTCCCTCCTCCTCCCCCCACTTTTTCTCTTAGCCTACCTTTTTTTTTAATGTTGTTTGGATTAGTAAAGGAAGGAAGATGAGTAAATAGAAGAATAAAGAAGAGGAAACAGAAAATAGTTAGAGATAACAGGTGGGGGGGAGCTGAGTTTCATCATGCGTCTGGATGCGCAGTTTCAACGTTACCAGACCATTTTCGGACCTTACAGCTACAGTGTGTACAGTATACTTATTCCTGCGGCTGAATGTACATAGAAAAGGAGAGGAGATAAAAAGATAAAAACAGGAATGCATGGAGAAGATAGAAAGGGAAAAGAGAAGGAGAAGAAGAGAGACTGAAGCATTTTTATCCTTAAGAGGCGAGCGAGGAGAGGAGATGGGAGAGAGGGATAGTGAGAGGTGGAGGTATGAATGGAAGGATGGAAGGACAGAATAATAATGGCATAGAAGGATAGTACAGAAAGAGACTAGAGAAGGAGACAAAGGAAGGACAGCGATAAGTAAAACAAAAATCAGAACAAGTATTTGGATGATAACATGTAGAAATTAGTCGGTTAAATGTAGGTAAAAAGAGTAAGAATAATGAGATAAAACAAAGAAGAAAGAGACACTTATTATAACAACCACAACCATGATTATAACAACCGCGACCATGATTATAACAACCAAGAGTCTGATTATAACAACCACGACCATGATTATAACAACCACGACCATGATTAGAACAACCACGACCATGATTATAACAACCACGACCATGATTATAACAACTACGACATGATTACAACAACCACGACCATGATTATAACAACCACGACCATGATTATAACAACCGACCATGATTACAACAACCACGACCATGATTATAACAACTACGACCATGATTATAACCACGACCATGATTATAACAACCACGACCATGATTATAACAACCACGACCATGATTATAACAACCACGACCATGATTATAACAACCACGACCATGATTATAACAACCACGACCATGATTATAACCAACCACGACCATGATTATAACAACCACGACCATGATTATAACAACCACGACCATGATTATAACAACCACGACCGTATAACAACTCGATAATTATAACAACCACGACCATGATTATAACAACCACGACCATGATTATAACAACCACGACCATGATTATAACAACCACGACCATGATTATAACAACCACGACCATGATTATAACAACCACGACCATGATTATAACAACCACGACCATGATTATAACAACTACGACCATGATTATAACAACCACGACCATGATTATAACAACTACGACCATGATTATAACAACTACGACCATGATTATAACAACCACGACCATGATTATAACCACGACCATGATTATAACAACCACGACCATGATTATAACAACCACGACCATGATTATAACAACCACGACCATGATTATAACAACTACGACCATGATTACAACAACCACGACCATGATTATAACAACCACGACCATGATTATAACAACTACGACCATGATTATAACAGCCACGACCATGATTATAACAACCGACCATGATTATAACAACTACGACCATGATTATAACAACGACCATGATTATAACAACTACGACCATGATTAAACAACCACGACCGTTATAACAACCGCCATGATTATAACAACCGACCATGATTATAACACCACGACCATGATTATAACAACCACGACCATGATTATAACAACCACGACCATGATTATAACAACTACGACCATGATTATAACAACCACGACCATGATTATAACAACCACGACCATGATTATAACAACCGACCATGATTATAACAACCACGACCATGATTATAACAACCACGACCATGATTATAACAACCACGACCATGATTATAACAACCACGACCATGATTATAACAACCACGACCATGATTATAACAACCACGACCATGATTATAACAACGACGCTGATTATAACAACCACGACCATGATTATAACAACCACGACCGCAGTTATAACAACCACGACCATGATTATAACAACCGACCATGATTATAACAACTACGACCATGATTATAACAACCACGACCATGATTATAACAACTACGACCATGATTATAACAACCACGACCATGATTATAACAACCACGACCGCAGTTATAACAACCACGACCATGATTATAACAACCACGACCATGATTATAACAACCACGACCATGATTATAACCACGACCATGATTATAACCAACCGACCATGATTATAACAACTACGACCATGATTATAACAACCACGACCATGATTATAACAACTACGACCAGTTATAACAACCACGACCGCGATTATAACAACTACGACCATGATTAACACACGACCATGATTATAACAACTACGACCATGATTATAACAACCACGACCATGATTATACAACCACGACCATGATTATAACCAGGACCATGATTATAACAACCACGACGATTATAACCAGGACCATGATTATAACAACCGACCATGATTATAACAACCCGACCATGATTATAACAACCAGGACCATGATTATAACAACTACGACCACAGTTATAACAACCAGGACCATGATTATAACAACCACGACCATGATTATAACAACCACGACCATGATTATAACAACCGACCATGATTATAACAACCAGGACCATGATTATAACAATCACGACCATGATTATAACACCAGGACCATGATTATAACAACCAGGACCATGATTATAACAACCAGGACCATGATTATAACCCACGACCATGATTATAACAACCACGACCATGATTATAACAACCAGGGACATGATTATAACACCCACGACAATGATTATAACAACCACGAGTATGCTGATAACAACCACGACTGTGATTATAACAACCACGACTATGATTATAACAACCACGACTATGATTATAACACCCACGACCATGATTATAACACCCACGACCATGATTATAACAACAACGACCATGATTATAACAACCACAACCATGATTATAACAACCGCGACCATGATTATAACAACCAAGAGTCTGATTATAACAACCACGACCATGATTATAACAACCACGACCATGATTAGAACAACCACGACCATGATTATAACAACCACGACCATGATTAGAACAACCACGACCATGATTAGAACAACCACGACCATCAATCTCATATACTATAGGAATAGCCGTATGTCTGTCTGTCTGTTCTGGGCAGTTGAAACGGCACAATCGTTTTTCATCAAACTTGGTGGAAAAATCGCAAAAAAATCGTAGAGTGGAACAAACCTGGTCCCACGTCGATGGTTTCTTTAGGAAGGCATTAATTAAGCATTTTATTTACGTCTGCAAAACGATGGCACTGTACGCTGTCAGCAGGACGGTGGTTGAGGGGCAAACTGTACCACCGGACTCGCCACTGGGCACGAAGGGCCCACGATCACTTGTGACTCAAACTATCCAACCAGGAGCGAAATGCATCATTAACTCGAACACGCTGGGTAGCTTCAAACATAGGTTGGATGAATATATGAGCGATAGGGGTTGGGTGTAAACGGGACTGCATAGTATTGGCCAATTGGCCTGCTGCAGTTTCCTCCATTCTTATGTTCTTAAGACCGTTCTTGTAACTGTACGTCCGCCCTCGTGCTCGTAAGTCAGGGAGGGGGTTGTTACCATCATAACCCCGGACAAATAGCAAGGAATTATAGAGTAGATAAATCACAACAAGATCACAAAGACGACTTCGATAATCAATACTTTGTGACGTTAATGCCCCGAGTTACGACCCCTTGTGGCGTGGCTCAGCGAGGGTCTGTAGAAGCTCAAGTATAATAGTAGCAGAATTATGTCAATAAAAGCCCAAAATCGAATTTGTCACAGCCACGTAACCTACTTAAAGGAGGGAGAGAGAGAAAGAGAATACCAAGTATTTTTTAAGCAACACTACTGAAAAATCTAAATAGCTGTCAACGAGTAACTCTCTTTTGCTTTAAATTTACTGTATTATGTGTGAATAATTTTACCTGTTCGCTGTTGCTTTATCCACCTGTTTTTGCACCACTCTACCTGTCACCCTCTGTGCCCTCTCTCCCCTCTCCAGCATCCTTCCCCTCTCCTCCCCCCTTTAACTGAAGTTTCTTTACCCCTTGATCCACCTCTAACAATAAGCGAGAGAGGTGTAAAGATAACAAAGATAACAGACAGATACAAAGATAGACACAGAGAACAATTACAAACTATTTCCCGTGTTGTAAAATTAAGAAAATTTAAGAACTGTTCAACTGTTTATGGATACCTACTGTACCTTTGCAACTTTCAACCACTTTTAATTTTTTTCTTCAATAAATTTATATGCTTTTCCCGACTCCTACTATACACATCCAGTAATAAGTAAATATATTCTTGTCTCTGGTTATCTGAGCATACATCTTCACGTCCGCCTTCCACGCTCTATCTCTTGCCGTTTTGGATATCTTTATTGTACACGCAAAAGTTGTAACATTTCTCTCTCCCGTTATCTTCCCATTTATCTGCGTGTGTGTGTGTGTGTGTGTGTGTGTGTGTGTGTGTGTGTGTGTGTGTGTGCAGTTTATTCACTGTGAATTCACACGCAAATATACAAAACCTAGCAAGTATAAATATAAGATAAACTATAAAGAACACACACACACGAAAGGGAGACAGACCACGCTTCACCCTCTATCGTATCATGTATCTTTAATATCTTTAACTATCTGGTCATTACTAGCTTAAGTTACGGATACCCATCTTTACGCCCGCCCGGAGTTAAGGCTCACGTCTCAATCCCCCGCCCACTCTCCCCACCTCCGCCGCCCGCCATCCCCATCTCACCTTTTATACCACAACAAGATTCATTTGATAACTAACCCAACGTCTAGAGTCGGTCTTGTTTACTGTCACCTCAAGGGGTTCCGAGGGCCCATAATGCTTCTATTAACGTGATGAAGCAAGTCTCTCTCTTTAAGCGTCGAGGGAGCTAGAAGTGGGTTGGGAGGTCAGGATGAAGGCGGCGAAGAAGGGGAGTGAATATAGTCGTCTCAGGTCATCAACTAACTCATTAAATTATACATCGGCGGAAAAATGGGCGAAGTCCTGACCCCCAGCAAGCAGTCGGGTGTAAGGAGAACCATTAAAGCTGCAAACCTCCCTCTTAAAGATGTTATCGGCCGCTGACTTCTCCAGTGATGCCCAGATGCCTACAAATGAAGGAGTCTTTCCTCCCAGCCTCCACTACCACGCGTCTTCCGTCTTAATCTTCCCTCCTAGGTATTTATCATCTTAATTTTAGTTCACATCATCGGCGATGAAAAAAATATATTATATATGTAAAGATAAATTAACCTCTACCTAGTCCTGCATCTTACTCTGAATTATTTTTTATCTGCTGTATGACCAAATGTCGCCTGAAGGTAGGGTTCGGCGAGGTCAAGCCAGCAGCACTAGAGATGTTCCTTGATCTTCTCAGCGGAGCACGAGAGCTTCTAGTTATGAGAGTTTATAAGGACAATATTATGCTGGCTGGTGTTCGTATCGCTGTAATCTACCCATGAGCAGCACTTGAAGAAGACATTGACCAACATTTGAAACCTTTGGTACAATATAAATAATTTGATTTGCATTTTCTTTTCGCTTTTTGGTTTATCCTTTTTTTTCCTGCAAAATTAACCAATAGGATTCAGCCAGGGTTCACTGTTGTCGTTGTCGTGCATGGTGATAAGCCTTCAACCCACAAGTTTATTTCATCCTTCTTGCATACGAAATTATTTATAAATCAGCATCTAGAATTCCACGCTGCCTCCTCCACCCGGGGCACAACTACAGGACCTCCCCTGGTCACGATTGCCAGCCCCCCTACGGTAGGACTCGGTGGACACGCCCTTAAACTCTTGTAGTTCCAGTTATACTAAACGAAAAAGAGAGATCAAGTCAAGCAGGCAGGCAGGCAGGGAGGGAGGGAGGGAGGGAGGGATCAGGACGCACCTATATCTTATGGGTAATATACACCGCACCGCAGGAACACGCAGCAGCCGAGAAGGTTCATGTTGGCGGTGTGTGTAGGGCTGTATAATGTGATTTATAAACACAAACTGAAATCCTCAGCCACCGTCTGACTGTGTCGTCAATGGCTTACGATACTGGGAAGGTCCAGGCACGTGACTGGTTATTCGCTTTACTTAAGCTGAAAGTTGACTGACATCCCTCAAAATAGCCGGTCTTGAAGGTGTTCCCTTCAAAAATAAACTGGAAAGCATGTGTACGTGGGCGTTTGTGACGTGGGCTTGGGCTGCACCATAAGGGCGTGAGTAGTGATATGTGGACGTATAGTTATTGAGTACAGCCAATGACTTGGTGCTACACACAGTACCCAGGGCACTTGTGTCCCTCACACGGGGGTAAGGTTGATTATAGGGATCCTGGGGTGAAGGGGCACTATAAATTGACGCCAAAATGTTTATTGTGTCCGGGAGTGGAGGCGAGACGACCTAGGATGACTCATACTAGTGGTGTAGGCAGCGAGTGGGAAAGGTCAGGCTCTGGTAGATGATGTTTTCATACCAGGAATCACATGTAGACGGAATATTAAATTAACAAACTGTTGAAGGATTCCCCACTGAAAACAAACAACATTAACTTACACATTTACAAAGCGAATACAACCATGATAAACCTAAACATCAATACACCATTTAATGAATCAGACGATCTAAGAGCCAACAATGTGAATTCCTGTGGATGGCGCCCTCAAAACCCACGAGTTTGTCTAAGGGTGACCAGGCACTTAATTAAACTACCCCAGTAATATCCACTACAATATCTCCCGAGTGGAGAAGTTGACAAGACGATCTTAGTGCAGAAGTGTGTAGGAGTGTGCAGGACGTGTGTTCATCCTAACTTGGGGTCCCTGTCACGAAACAATGAACAAACTCTTACAACTTTTTGACATCCTGAAGTGAATAGGAAACTGAAGTTTACACCAACAGCTGTTCAAGATACGAGTATTCCTATCTTCAATGAGGCTTGCCTGAGATATCGGAGTATACTGTATGTGCGTATTTCTATCTTTAATGATACCTTGTCATGGATACGTGGGGATACGTGTACGAGTATCTCTAATGGCACAATAACACTTGCCATGGATACCTTCATTATCTCTTGTTATCTTATAAGGTCTGGGCATGACAGTTATCCTGTTGCCTGTATGCGGCCGTTTCTTACTCAGTTACATCATTGTTTGTTTACATCAATTGGGAGTTTATTTAGTAGAGAGAGAGAGAGAGAGAGAGAGAGATTTCCTATCACTTAAATAACATTAACTTCAGAAATCATCATCACTCAATATTATTCCCAGTCATTTCCTTTATCCTCTGACCTAGTATGTGTGATGACCTCTTCGGTGTCTCTCCACCTCTGACCTTTCATTTCAAACATTAATGGAAATATAAGAAGAGAGAGACTAATAAAGCAGCAGACACAAACGTCACACTAACTTTCACTTATGTCCATACAAAAAGAAGAAACATGTGAGGGAGATGATTACCCAAAATACTGTCGAGTTTACAAGGCAAGTGTTTTTTATTGACACATTTGCATACATGTAAATATCAAGGTAACTGTCGTAACGCAAACAGTATAATCCTACAGCCAAGGTCTCTGGACACATTTGGCAATATCTGGCATTTAATTGTGAGTAATTAAACACTGCTGCTTATTATAAAATATATCAAATTAACACCATGAGAAAAAATATATACAATTAACAGAAATATCCGAATTAATTGATAATTAAAATTCATCCCCTTACCTGCACGGCATTCAACCAGATGTCAGATATTATCAAAGTTTTCCAGGGAATTTTATCTGCAACTCTACAATGAAAACTTGAGCCAGAAATTACTTTACGATCCTCCTCAGTAAGAACAATGGCCAGGCAACGAGGACGACGACACACATCAAGCTCCACGAGGACTGTAAAACACTCACGTCCTCTGACAGCCCGTGTGACGAGGCCACACACACACACACACACACACACACACACACACACACACACACACAAATTGGAAACAATGACGTTGTCGGGGTCACCAACCATCATCCTTCTACATGACCGCAAAATGAGATTAAAAAACACCACAGAAACTTCAGAGTCCTGGAGGTCGTGATCACACACCTGTCACAAGTAATCGCGGTGACAAACAACAAAACCGGGATTTTACAAGACCAAGTTTGGCCTCGGGGGAACCATCCGAGCAGCGTGTGGTGGTGGCGAGCATCAGTTACTGTCACAACCAGAGAGGTTAAGTTGGAATAATGCGGTACTTCTCAGCCTCCGTGGGGACGTTACTCTGGGTGTATAACATAATTCTCCTGGGACAGGGGGGTGGGGAGGGGGAGCTGTACTTGACAGGTGTGACAATTTTCTGTCGCTGAATGAACGCACTTGTCTGGTGAGCATCTTACTTTAACAGAGTAAAGAGAGGGAATGTCTGACACCAGAATAATAAGCAGATCTCGCTCTGAGGCTTACCATCTTTTGGTGTCCACAAGCAGCACTCAACAACAAATAATTAAGAAAAATTTACAACGCCGACGGAGGGAACGTCAGCGATTGGTTTGGTTCATATCTAGACAAGTACACAAGTAGGTTATATATCTAGTCGCATTATCTTAAAGGTACACGTCGATTAGGTCCTGGTCATAAGTCAATAAAAGACAAGGTTACAGTAAACAAGAATAACGTGAAGGCGGAAGATCAGAACAGGGAGGCTAACAGTTCTCACGCGGTAATTCTGGTTACATGATATTTTCGGCTGCTAAGGCATTACAGACCGGGATGTCCATCATAAACGACCATCAATATATTTCGACATAACTCAGCAGACTCCTGAGACAGACTGAGTACCTCCGGCGGGCGTGTGGTGCTGTACCTCTCTGTTGGGTTCTCACGTCTTACCAGTATAATTATAGCTTCTGGCAGGTGAAGGAGGCGTTTCCCGGGTAATATTCATTTTCGTCAGCATTTCTCATCACTCAGAGCAACAACGCCCTGTTCCTAAACCATTTCATTTTTCAATCATTATTTCATGAACATACAATTATTTTTTCCGAGAAGTGCCCAAGTTAGGATGAATATTTACTCGATTCTCCGAAATTTAATGCAATTTAAGATATAACTGTATAATGACAACATTAGGGAGATCCCCAGATCAAGTGAGCCACAGCTGCCGCAGGCCCGGAGGCTCCCACACGAGCTGCTTCCAATATTTAACTTGCAAATAATATTGTGTGATGGGTTCATGCATCATCCGTGCACTGTGGGCGAGGTTGATTGAACAATGCATATATCTACATTGTGAATTCAGACATTAGCAATGCCGCACAACCCTGTTTATGCATACATCTTACAAATTCATTTAACACCTGAAACTTGAGCAAGTGCTCCCTTCAAAAATTTGAAGTGAATCATTTATTACGGGCACCATCCTCTTGCCACACACCTGCAACATATTGAGGATGGCACACGTCCGCTCACACCATCACCGGGGTGTTCCCTTCTTAATCATTTACGTCGTAGTTCAGTATTTAAATCACAAAGAAAATCATTCTCTCAAAAACTTTCGCTCGGAAATTCATGCGTGAACGTAACACCTGATTCCAACCGACCATTACTGGGGAGGTAAGTACAAGACCATCGGAGGGGCCGCGAACAAACCCCAGGATCCACAATGAAAACGTGGACAAGATAAATCTTGACAAAACCACACAGGAAAAGGGAAACACTGGAGCACCTTAGGTTTTGTCTGTAGTATGTATGTATGTATGTATGTATGTATGTATATATATATATATATATATATATATATATATATATATATATATATATATATATATATATATATATATATATATATATATATATATATATATATATATATATATATATATATATATATATATATATATATATATATATATATAAGAATTAAACAAAGAAAAACAATAAAGCTTCGTTCTAGCTGTCAGTAGACATTACTAAATGTTTTTTCATCATGTTTCGCATGCCTAGATTGTGATTTTTAGCTTGGCTGTAAGTCAAGCGGGCCATGCCTACTGGACTTTAGGAGTTGATTATTAAAACTGGGGGCTATTAGAAGTAAAGCCTGCTGGGGCTGGGGCTATTAGAAGTGAAGCCTGCTGGGGCTGGAGGTTTTTAGGAGTGGAGACTACTGGTGCTGAAGGCTATTAGGAGTGGAGCCTGCTGGGGCTGGGAGCTATTAGAAGTGGAGCCTGCTGGGGCTGGGGGCTATTAGAAGTGAAGCCTGCTGGGGCTGGGAGCTATTAGAAGTGAAACCTGCTGGGGCTGGAGGTTTTTAGGAGTGGAGCCTACTGGTGCTGAAGGCTATTAGGAGTGGAGCCTGCTGGGGCTGAGGGCTATTAACGAGAGTCAATGTGAACTTTCAAACGGAAGTAGCTTTATTTAAGCATATCGAGAAACACAAGTACGCTTACCCATATGCACACGCTTATATGTAACACATGCATATAACACGAACACGCAGTCAACACCCACTCAAAAACGAAATCAACAAAAACGCACTCAACACACGGGTTCTTCATGGTCGTGCCGCGGAAATAATCAACTTGAGGAAGATCGTGCAAACCTGTGATGTATGGGAGTCTTGCCTCACGTGACACTCGCATGGCTATGGTGGGGGGTCTGTTATGGGAGCTACCATACACGGCTCTAGGGTAGTACTGACAGCTTATAATACACACACACACACACACACACACTTTGGCTTCTATGGTAATGCTGACCAAGTTTCAACACACGCACGCACGCACACTCACACAGGGGATTCTATGGTAGTGTTGAAGGTCACTCATGTCGGAGAACCTGCCTGACAGTTGTGGCCTGACAGTATACATGACCAACATGGCTTTGATCGAATGTACGGTTTCTGAAGTATGAGGAAGAGTTCTATTATGGGTGTTTTTGTACGGACATCAAATACAGTCATGTACACGCCCTCGAGCAGGACATCATACTACGTCAGTGTGGCTGCCTTCTCCTCCTCCCACAGCCGCGTGGCCCTGTCCTTCACCCCATCACGCCCTGGCAAGACTCGTTCTCGTCCCGGATGGAGAAACCTCCCTCCAGTGGGGTCTCTCTCTCTCTCTCTCTCTCTCTCTCTCTCTCTCTCTCTCTCTCTCTCTCTCTCTCTCTCTCTCTCTCTCTCTCTCCTGATTAAGCCACATCCGAGGAATCCTTCACGTAATCGGATCACGACCTTCCTTCCTCCTTGCCCCTCTCCTCCTCCCTCCACCATCCTCCCCAGACGTGACGTCAGGAGGACAGCCACTGATAGGATCCAATTGTCTCATCGCCTCGCTATAATACACTGTCGATACCTACTTTACTGCAATGATTCCCTCCGCGATAACGACCCTTGCTCACCTTCGTTCGCCAAATTAGCTTAGCGAGTTTGAAAATGACCTACCTGTGGCCCTCACCGTCGGTGCAGTCTTGGTTGTTGGTGTCCTTATTAGGCAGGAGAGGTGTGTATGTAGGGCAGTTCTCGGCGGAAACACGTATGGTTATGTAATACTACCCTGGCCCGTGCATTACTGAGAGGTGAGGTGAGGTGGGGGGGATACAACTTTGAGCAGTCACTTTTAGTTCAGCATGTTGCTCACGACCGATGGTGTGTGTGTGTGTTATGCTCTATACATATTTTTGTTGGTTGTCTTTCCCATCATGATCATAATTAATGTAACCTTTATGATGTAAGAATTCTTTAACCTTCTTTGTCTAGATAATCATTTTACTGTAGCTCTTAAAATCTCCGGGAAAACATAAATCTAATAAGATTTGTTTCATATAAATAAAAGGCCTGAAGCAAAATATAACCCCCCCCCCCACACACACACACCAATAACGCCCTTCATCACAAGCCTGGATTACATTTACCAAGGACCTTAGATAAATATTACACCAGCTGCTATGACGTTTTTAATCAGACCTTCACGAAAAACTTAAGTGTAAAACAAGTACCTAATCATGATATTATTATTTACACTTGATACCTTACGTTGTTGTGGGCCATCGTCATACTGATTTTTTGGTACAAACAAAATACTTTATCCTCTCTCCACATCCACAACGGACATATAGGAATAAAAAGTATGACAAAAATGTCGAAAATAATTATATCCGAATCTGCCTTCAGTCAAGTTATTAATTCAAAGAAAATTAGATCACAAATCCACAAACTTAAAAAAAAAAGGGAGAAACAGTTTCAGCAGGTTCTGACGTTACCCTGACTACAACAACAATAACTACTACTGCTATACCTTCGCCACCATTTTTTTACCTTAATACACTACTACTACTACTACTACTCTTGCTGCTACTAATACTACTACTACAATCACATAGCGGCTTATGAACCTATTGAGTATCACACCGACATGTTGAAAGTATAAGAAGTGTCTATTTTAAACGTCCATTCTTCAAGCTTATCCAGGATTCACTCGTGGATGTTTCCAGAGACACACACCACCACCGGCCAGCAGCAGCCACTCACTACGGTCACTCAGATCTTCACATGGTAATACAGACCTATCAAATTTATTTTCCATATTACTGTGCTGAGTAATGTAACAAAGGAGCCCATCTGAGGAGGCGAAAGTGAGACATTATACACGAGTAAATACAGACATGAAATTGGAGTCATGGCGTCTGTGAACTGTATAAACAACGAGGTGTTTTGGCTTTCCACCCCGACCTTATGCCCTAAATCGTCCCCATCAATTTCTTTAATCCAGGAAAATCACAGAAATTTACAAAGAAAGAAGATCTAACGAGCTGTAGGAGCGTAACCACGGTTGTTCAGAACCGTTGTAAAGGGTGATGAATGTCAACCCCAAAACGACTCATTCCTGCAATCTACCAGTTCCATCTTGGTATTCCACGTGACCACGGTGTAGGAATGCCCTCAACCGCAGCAGGGTAAGTGACTTCCAGAAAAACATGCACAGGAATGCCATAAAAAGCATTTGAATTTCAACTACAGGTACAGTAAAATTGGGTTTAAACTTCCCAAAAACTATCGCCTGTCGACGGGTTGTTAAAAGTAAAAAAATAAATAACGAGTCTCCTGTAAGGTATATTGTGTGTGTTTATCGTATGAAGGAGAACTGAACAGTACCAGTATCTAAATGATAAGTCTGTGTAAATTACTGGGTGGAAGTACTTGATACTCCCACTAGAGCCGTTGATCTTCTGTTCTCAAGTTGCTACTCAGACTGAACGACTAACTTCCCCCAACAGGTTTATTACGGAAGCTCTTAATGTATTATGCGTTTTGCTTTTCTAGCTTAATGAGACCGCAGAGCGTGAGGCCCCGGGTAATACTCATGTAAAAATATTAACACTGCCCCAATCAGTCGGTAATATGTGTGAGATTTCCTGCGTGTTTACACTTGCGTGAGCGTGCATGTGTGGGCTCGTATGCACCTACGTTCAACATATGTAATTATCATGCGTAGAGGTGCGTGTATGCCAGTTTGCACGTTCGCCCGTGTGTAGCGGAGCATGAGCCCGGCCAGCAAGTGTTCCCACCAACGGCCGGGGCCCTGCCAGTCCAGGCTGCCCACCCGTCGCCCTAACCCCTCACACGCGAGAACAGCATCACTCAACAGCTCCTCTCCGCTGAACACCTATCAATTCTCCTGCTTAAAAGGAGGTGGGGCAGGAGCGACCAGGGTAGCTCTACACAGCCCACACAGGCAGGCCAGCATCCTCTACACTACACTACACTCACTTGATATTAAACACCTTGATGTGTAATGTACATGTGAACACACTATCAAGATCGCAAGTTTTCTCTCTCTCTCTCTCTCTCACACTCACACACACTAACCACACGCATTCACTCTTGCAAAATCTCCCTTCGTCTCGCTACCTGCATATTAATACCATGTGTGTGTGTGTGTGTGTGTGTGTGTGAGCACACGCATGCTTATGTGTCTATGGTCAATCTCCTACGTCAATCAGTCATGATAGTTACCTATATATAACGCACTTAAGTTGAGTGTGTTATAGCCGAGCTATCATAGTAATATAGGGGAGAATTTGACCATCGTTTATACACTATACCTGTCGTAGTTACATAGGGAAGGCTATTGATTACGATGGTGACTCATTACTACTGTTGTGGCAATTATAAAACATGCTTGCTAACTTTGAGAGAGAGAGAGAGAGAGAGAGAGAGAGAGAGAGAGAGAGAGAGAGAGAGAGAGAGAGAGAGAGAGTATCCTGGACGAACATGTAGACAGCACTTAATTAAGATATAACAAGTGTATACACGTCCTCGTTGCGGTCACCGTGATGACCTATAACACTGCCAGCTCACCACACGACCTACTTGTTAATAGTCTCAACCAGTCGGAGGAAAGTTGTAATAAAAATCATCTTTGAAACGTATTGAAAGTTTTATGATATACTTTGGATCACATACTTTTGTTCTTTTCGTTTCACTTAAATATTTTTTTTACCGTGAATTGGAAATGTATGTCCTTAACTTAATTATCCTAATTGTTGTTCTTTTTCTCCTTCCTTTACTTTATTTTATTGATTTTCTAAATATAATGTTATATGGTGGTAAAGGCTGATGGTTGACTCTCACTGCACCTTCTCGCCCTTCACCTTCTTGGTGGAGGTCTTACAATATTCACCCCAAGCTACAGTCTTATCCTTCTGTACACGCTGAACGGTCTTCTCGTTGTTTTGTTGATGGTTTTGGTTCTTTGTCTTTGTGAGCAGCCCCATGGCAATTGTGAGCATTGCTGTTATGAGCACCCTTTGGGCAGCTGTGAGCATTGATGATGTGGGCAGCCTCTAGGGCCTAGGCAGCTGTAAGCATTGCTGATGTAGGCAGACTCAAGACAGCTGTAAGCATTACTGATGGGGGCAGCCTCTAGGCAACTGTGAGCATTGCTGTTGTGAGCAGCCTCTGGGTAGCTGAGAGTATTGCTGTTGTAAACATAGCAGCTGTGAACTTTGTTGCTGTGAGAAGCCCCAGGGCAGCTGGTAACGTGAAAAAGATAAATCTTGATAAAAGCACACAGGAAAAGGGAAACACTGGAGCACCTTAGCTTTCGTCTTTATTCAAGACGAAAGCTAAGCTGTCCCAGTGTTTCCCTTTTCTTGTGTGTTTTGACCAATATATATATATATATATATATATATATATGACAACCTACAACTGCACACACTAGCTGCCACCCCCATCTTACCCACTATGTCTACACCATGGTCACACCCTCCTTCCATCCCTTCTCGGTAAGAC
This sequence comes from Homarus americanus, assembly GCF_018991925.1. NCBI lineage: Eukaryota > Metazoa > Arthropoda > Malacostraca > Decapoda > Nephropidae > Homarus > Homarus americanus. Next base: position 196,176 of record NW_024734046.1, on the reverse strand, counting down.
CCCCTATCGCCTCTCACCCCAGGCAGCTTCGACACGTTTCTCAGTTAATGCCTGGCGATGATGCAATAACGGAAAAAACACGGACGTACTGTATTCCACCATCATGTCCGTACTCACGAACACTCAGTCCCTGGCTAAGAGCAAGTAGTGTAGGTGCCCGTCCTTCTCTCCCTCCCTCCCTGCCTACTTGCTTCTCTGCCTGCTTACTTCTATCACTAACGCCCTCCCTCATCCATAACACACACGCCTTTTACTCACACCCATCTCGATCCTCAAAGATGGGTAAGTTACTTTTTGCCCTTAAAAATTTTCTGAGGTTAAACGAAAAAATAAAAAAATTTATTTACGGTATAGTCTCAGTTCAATTTTGACACCCTTTTGGCCTCCATCTTTGTGCCGCAGCTCAAGTGAACCAGTTAGCTACGGCTCCTTACATCATGAAGTGAGGAAGCGGAGAGAGGGAGGAGGGGATTAGGAGTGGGACGGGGGCGGGGGGACGGGGGCGGGGGAGGGGGGGCGGGGGGAGGGGCGGGGGGACAGGGGCGGACAGGGGCAGGGGGGCGGGGGAAGAACATTTTACGTACCAGCCATCGAGAATCTTGGCTGAGAATTTTCTGCACAAGGCGGTCTTTTCTCCTCTCTCCCTTTTATATATTCTATTAGTTTTATTCGACTAAAATAGTGAAAAAACACTCTGAATTCCACAATACTGTATCGAATATTAATAAATAAAACTATACGGGCAGCTATTCGTAGAGCCATGAATACACTTGCGACAATAAAACCCAATACTCTATGACTCATAAATATATAGCACATTTAGACGAGTTATAAAATAGCAAGGGAGGAAGAACAAAGACCGAGAACTGTGGAAGAGAAGAAGAAGAAGAAGAAGAATGGAGAGGGAAGATCTTTAAAAATAGAAGACATCACAACAAAACGTGGGAATAACAAGACGACGAAGATTGACGGGACACAGGCACGACTCGGGGCTCTCCAGGGGTCTCTCTCAATTTCAAATTCAAAACATTTATTGGCAAATACATCAAAAGGAGCTGGTTAGCATAGGGGTCTCTCTTACCTTGAGCTTCTCGGCGAGTTCGTCCGTGGTGGTCGAGTCTGGTGTTGTCTCGTCCTCCGGGCCATCGCTGGACCTGTTGAACACACACATCACGTTAATAATAATAATAATAATAATAATAATAATAATAATAATAATAATAATAATAACAGCGATAATAATAAGGTAAATAAGTTCATCTGTAATAATAATAACAATAATAAAAAGATTAATGACAGTAATACCATTGATATTACCAATAGTAACAACACTAACAACACACAATGCTTATATTAACCTAGCTCATCCTTCTTTGTTTCATTATACTACAAAGGCAACCTCATATGTACTATTTTACAACTAATGTACAGTACCATAACGATGCCAGAATGAACTTAATTAAAATTTTCAAGTGTTAAGATTAACTCGTTCTAGCTAAATATTTTTTTTCTTTATTGCACAAACATGTTTGGGTGATCATATCTAAACTACATAATATATATATATATATATATATATATATATATATATATATATATATATATATATATATATATATATATATATATATATTATGTGTGTGTGTGTGTGTGTATAATGATTCTGATTCCAGTCTATACACTAACCTTGCCACACTCCCACCTACCATTTCATCTTTCTTCGGGAATCTTTTTCCCTTGATCCGCCCAAATAAAAAGTGAACGAGAAGTAAAGATAACACATAAGATATTTCTTGCGGTTAGGTGGCGCAGTTCATGTCCTGAAAATAGCACACAAGTGACTCTACATCACCAGGAAAACGACCTAGAAAAATCGTATCCCAGTTTGTTGACAAGAGCGTGGCGGAGAGGCTGACCAGGATGTGACCTTCCACGCGTCAAGATGTGTACCGACAACCTCTTATTATTTCCGATGGTATCAAAAGGCCAAATGTTCTTCAGCCGTCTCTCATTCCATCATCATGAGTCAGGGGGTAACAGCTGATGACGTGGGAAATATTTATTTTTATCGTGCACGGATTTTTTTTTTTCACCTTTACAGTTGTTTAACGACGAATGACTAACCCCACGTATTCACAATCTTCTTGGGAGGAGATACACAATGCCCGGCTGCTGTTAACTTTACTCAATCACATAACAAAGGCGAGCATTGGAGACGTGAAGTAACGTCTTTCAATAGGATAAATTATGACTACACATCTCCCTCAGTTTCAGCATAAAGGAATGGCAGGATAGGCGGAGTGGAAATACCTCAGTCAGTCAGGCACTCCGTTCTCTATGGCGAGGCGCATCACCCCCTGACGGAGGACACATCAACTGACGGCACCTTCAAAGTTTGGCCAACAAGCTGGTGATGGCCGGCCATCTGTACACGTCTACCACATACGCCCATGTCACTTTACCGAACTGGATGCTACATCAGCTGTTTTATTTATTTTCAAGCACAACTGACTCACAATACTGAATTCTAGTTAGCACCTGGTAATAAAACGATAATAAATAACCAATAATTAAAAAAAAAAGTTCTTCTTGTTAAGTTGAGAAATAATGCTATACCATCCACTATATGGCGAAGACGATTTTTATAGGTACTGTACCACATAATACTGTACATACGTTCACATTAGTTACACACAACACGTGAGTTTTAATGTACGGCAACAAATCTCTGCGTCGTGGCGTGTTAGACAATGAAAGTCTATTACTATGGACTATAAAATATAGACACATAATTATACGAACGCTACCAAAGCTTCTTTAACAACGTAACACATACCAATATCTCTCAAATGAACGGCACCTCAAGGGCCAGTAATAACCAGTTCAAAACAGACCTCCACAAACAAGCCCTTCCAACCATGAGTAAAAAAAAAAAAAAAAAAAAAACTTCCGTGGGGGCGCTTGGAAGTCATATATCAGAATTATGTAAAACCAGACTAAATTACCGATTAGAGCTCACCACTGCTGTCGCCCCGGACCTAAACCTTAGCGTGAGTGATGACAACTTCGAGATACAGTGCTGAGTGCTTATATGACCTTAATCCCACTTGTCACATCCCCTGCCCCTACCCCCACCTCCCCACCCGAGAGGTTAGTACCACACCCTCTGTCCTCACCCAGTCTCCTCCACCAACGCCATTACAACATTTTCTGGGTCCAACACCAACCAAAACTACTACCTTCCCTGCCAGCCACATCCCCTGCTTCCTCCCTCCCTTTGTTTCTTCCCTCCCCACCGGCCACACCCGTACCTACCCCTCCAGCCACACTCCCGCACCACCTCCAGCCAAACTCTCGGGGCTCTAAACACGTTACGTCTTATCTCCTGGCTGCAGGCGTCGCCACAAGTACTCACTACTCATTAATTGTTTCCAAAAGTTACACTTATTTTTCACTACAATATTCCGTAATGTAGCAACTATTCTTTTATAAAATCGGAGACTTTAACAACATTAAGATACAATGTTGTGTAGAATATAACAAAAATCTAAAAATCTAATAGACTTGGGTTCCAATGTCCACTGGGGGAATGGTGGTGGATTAGTGTCAGGTTTAACGTGTGATTAATTAAAAAAAATTACTTTCATCTATCAGTTTGTCGTAAATGTCCAACTAGTTTAACATTATCCTCAGAAACAGGAAGACAAGTAACCCGAGATACACCTATACTGTCTCATACTGTGATTAATTGCCTCGTAAATGTTTCAGTCGCCATTATGCCAAACTTCGCCAGAAAGGCAATGCGAGATATTACAGAAACAATTAAACTCCCAAGTCACCCCTGTATCCGCTAAATCTGGCACTGACCGGCCCATCAAATATGAAGCGAAAAAGTCCCATTGGCATAACTGGCCGTTATAGACAATATAGATTCAACACATTGAAGACTAAGCTTTCAGTACACAAAGATGCAATGGGGCTGACACTGCGCTCTCTCGTCTTTTACTTTCTCAACTGTAAAGTGAAGTACACCTATTCTGCATCTGGGTTGCCTAGGGCTCCTTACTCGATGGCTGGCGTTGGGACTCGATTCGATTTCCAACGCCAGCCATTTCGAGTCATTCGAAACATTTGGCACTGGGTCAAGAGACCAATGTTATACACCACGCTGCCACTTCACCTCTTACGCGACCTGCTGATGTTGGGGTCACAGTAAACCTAGGTAACAAAACCCTCGACTATTTATAATCCATTCTCTCTCTCTCTCTCTCTCTCTCTCTCTCTCTCTCTCTGCCATATTTTAGGGCACGGGACCAGAAGCGGGGAGTTGAAGTGTGTGGTGTCGTGAGGGAGCCGTCCTGAGATGCACACGGTGGCGAACTACCTTATCTCTCCCTTCAATTTCCGTCACATTTTTTGGGCCAACATCGTGTGGCGCCCCTCCACCTACCTGTGCCACCATTCTTCCCTAAAAATAATTTATTAAACCAATCGCCCACAATCGTTCACTGTAGCATAATGATGTTAAGTGAATCCACAACCAAGAAGGTACACACGCGTACTGATCCACTTTCTACCATATATATATATATATATATATATATATATATATATATATATATATATATATATATATATATATATATATATATATATATATATATATATATATATATATATATATATATATATAACTTCAGCAATGAACTTGTTACGTGGAAAGCGTAGTTTTATAACGAAGAGAACCAGGTTAAACACAAACATCTTGAAGTAGGGCTTCTTTTAATTGCTAACGTTTCGGAAATAATCCTTTTCCATCATCAGAGCCTAAAATGTTTTGAAAAAGTTTAAAAACCCAGGTGATATACAATAAAAACATAATATTATACGAAAATTGACCTTCGAAAAACTTTAAAATTTAAAAAAAAAATTAAAAAAAATTAAAAAAGAGCAATACAATTCAAAACCGACAAAAATGACGAGACCTACATACAAAGCTAAAATCAGGAAATAAAAAGTATGAAATAAAATATACAGGGGGGGTATTACCTTAATTCAGACGAGCCTTAGTGCGAGAAACACAACAATTCACTAGAGGCCATATCACAAAGTGAAGGCTTTTCTTTATACTGGTGTAATGCCTCCATAATGAGAAGGTCTGTATCACAGTCGCTCTTGCCAAAAACTGAGAAATCAGACAGGGAAAACGGGTGGTCATGTTGGTGGGCGTGGCTACGAATAGCTGAATGTGGTGGTTGTGTTATTAAATGGCCTGTTCGAACGGAACGGTCCAAGTGTTCATGGATGCGAGTTATCAAATGTCTCTTAGTTTTACCTATATATGCTGCCCTACAGCTAGCACACGTAAATTGATAAACAACTGAGGATTGCAGGTGTGTGGGTATGGTGTCTTTAATTTTAAAGAATTTCTTAATTGAACTCTGGGTTTTAAAGATTAGTCTAAGAGAAATTTGTGGATAGAATTCATTGAAAAGCTTCTTAAGTTTATTTCTAAGGGTGAAACTGAGTGAGCCTGTGTACGGGATGGTGAAATAGATAGAATATTTAGGGACGGTGTGGATTTGAGGCTGTGTGGGACTAAAAAACCTATTAAGGGTTTTGCCAATATAAGTGTCTGTAAATCTCTTAGGGAAACCATTGTTAAAGAGTAGTTTCTTTATGTATTTTAGTTCAATATCCAAGTGGAAATATCTTGAACATATATTAAAGGCTCTGTTGGTAAGAGTACGTACTAGATTACGTTTGTAATTATGAGGAATAAAAGATGAAAATTTTGAACTCAAACCAGTGAAAGTTGGTTTTCTGTACAGTATAAGGCTGTCTCGAAACTATTATGAAGACGGTGGATATTAACATCAAGGAATGGAAGAATATTTTCTTTTTCCAATTCACAAGTAAATTTGATGTTGCCATGTTTCGAATTTAAATAATTTAGGAACATAGGGACGTGATCAAGTGATCTGAAAATTAAAGTGTCATCAACATACCGACGATAGAACAAAGGCTTAAATTGGGCGGGACATTCGGTTAGCCAAAGCTTCTCGTGGTGACAGAGGAAAGCGTTGGCCAACGTGGGACCTAAAGGTGAACCCATAGCAACACCATCACATTGTTTATAAGCTTTGTTATTAAATAAAAACAAACACTCATTTACAGCCAGTTTTAAAAAATTCTTTAAATTGTGGTCCATTGAATCCATCAATTATATCAGTATTTGAGAACAGTTCATCTGTACATATGTCAATAGTTTCGGCAAGAGGGATGCTGGTAAATAGAGACTGTATATCAAAGCTAGCCATAACACAGTTGTTGAGTGAGATGCTAGTTAGCTCCTTAACATAACTAAAAGAGTCTTTAACAGAGTATTGATTAATGGTGATTGGTGACAGTATGGGAACGAGGAATTTAGACAGATTATAGTTGAAGGTGCCCAGGGCAGACAATATAGGGCGTAAGGGACACTCATCCTTGTGTACCTTTGGTAGACCGTACAGGATACCTGGTTTAGATCCGCTAACAAAGAGTTTTAAAAAGGAGGAGTCATTAATGACATTATTTTTTCTAAGTTTACGAAGAAATCTGTTAATCTTGTCCTCATACTTAAGAATTACCCTGAATAAATCGTCTAGGACGGGGGCAAATGTAGTTCGGTCGTTAAGTATATTCATCATTTTCTCAACGTAGGACGTTTTATTGAGTACAACAACCCCATTACCCTTATCTAGTTTAGTGATGATAATATTGTCGTTGGATGGTAAGCTTTTAAGTGCGAGAAATTCTTCCTTAGAAAGAGTTTGTTTGGTGCTGAACGAGTTGTATGAATAATAGGACCAAAACGCTAAGTGACGGAAAGAGTTAATGAAATAATGCAAACCTTTTGATACTGGATCATATAAACTGAGAAGAGACAGTTTCTTAAAAAGACTCTCAAAACCAAGGAAATGGTTAAAAAAAAAGTTTAATTTGCGGGGATTAAAAGCATATTTCAGACCTTTAGATAAAGCTTGTTGTTTTACTTGAGAGAGGGACAAATCTGAGCAGTTGAAAATGTTCACGACGGTAATCTCTCCCCTAACAAGGAGAGAGAGAGAGAGAGAGAGAGAGTTTAACGGAGACATTTCCTAATTCCAGACGAAAGTGAGAATGTTTGATCCGTAAAAATCAACATCGCCAACGACCATAAAAAGGTGAAGTCCTGTCAGTCTTATCTCTTTGTCCTCCGGTCGTTAATGGTAGCAGGACCGAGAACTGTGTCGGTAAAAATTGTTTCGGAATCTATAAAAGTAATCCCCCTTTTCTGGTGTCATGCGAGCGTCGCACACTGACCCAACCTGCCTGAACCACCTCAACCTGGTCATGGTTATTGGTTCTTCTCGAGTTAACATATATCTATAGTTTATTAATCACTCTGGTAAGTAGTGATCAATCAGGAAATAAGGACAAATAAACAAGAGGAAGCCATACCATTTAGCGGGATCACAGTCGTGCGTCAGGCTACAATACCTTCAGTACGATACCTGAACCATTCGAATATAATGACTAAATTCCTTTATTGCGATGATATAGAAATTAAGGGGTTGCATCAATGTAGGGAAAGCGATAAAGTCTTCTCCTTCATCAATCACTCCATACTGACTGTTTAGTTCGGGGATGATATACATAACAGGCCTGGGATGCACGTTCACTCCCACAAACAAACAACACACCTGTACTGTACACTCGCAAGGGCCCACAAACACGTGTGCACTCATAAACCCGTTTTGATCACTATTATAAAAGAATTATTTGTGATATATCATCAAAAATATGTTTCACTCCACTTTTTTCAACTATATATATATATATATATATATATATATATATATATATTGATAAAATCACACGGGAAAATGGAAACAACGGAGCACCTTAGCTTTCGTCTTTATTCAAGACATCTTCAGAGGCTCCGTTGTTTCCATTTTCCCGTGTGATTTTATCAAGATTTATCTTATCCACGTTTTCATTGTAGATTTACATGATATATATATATATATATATATATATATATATATATATATATATATATATATATATATATATATATATATATATATAGTTTAAAACAATAAAACTCCAGCATAGTTCGTTCTCCCAAATACCATTCACAATGCCTACATCTTTCCCCATTTCATCCCGTGCTCGGCATTTTCCACCCACTCTGCTATATCCAATATCCACTTCCATTTTTCTATTCCAGTTTCCTACTACTACCAACTTTTTATTTACCTCGTATCTCGCCTCGTATACGTCTACCACACCAGTCCACACAAAGCATCTCTCTCCACACTTTTAGAAGTAACATTTAACCAACCCATGGCAGTGTTTCTCATGAACATATCTACCTGTAACGCTGTTAAGCTACGAGTTCCAGTAGGGCCTTTTGTTCATGGATCCAGGAGCCCTTTGTGATGCCAGTAAGTCCTGGTGTCGCCGCACTTACCTGCACAGTATACCATAACGCAACACTAATCACCATTACCTAAGTGTCTCCTACAGGCAGCATAAGACTGGGGTATTGTATGCCAACACTCCACCTGCCCTAGTTCACCAAACACGTGTCTTTTGTCTAGTAAGTGTAAGGTATTCTCCCATCTCCAATTCCTTTGTGTGGCGGGTGAGACAGTGTGTTGTTAAGGCTCGTTACTGCGGTACACCTCTACACTGGGTCCTGACCTTCAACATAAACATCCTGAAAATGACTAACATTCCTCAGGCACAAGTCACCACCATTCCCAGTAATTTTCAGTCCCAACCTGCAACGCAAACCTGTATATTACCTGGCATAAATTAGTAAGATATCATTATTTTATTAACTATCATTATGTATGTTTATATATCCATTATTTTATTAACTTCATCATTGTGTGTGTGTTCATATAGTGAGGTGAAAATGAGTGGTCTCGGCGGTGTAAAATTAGCTCGACAGGTCATGGGTGGTTAACCACAGTGTGACGCCTGAGCCTTACACCAGCCAGGGCAAGACTCCTTACAACCGGGCCTACATCACCCCAGCCACCCTCGTGTTCCTTGATCCTGCCTTTCTTTCCCTTCCTCGGTCACTTAGAAACTAAAGCCAACGACCTTATTACCAGTAAACTGTTATGTCCCTGACTGAGACAGTGAACAGGTGTGGGTGTGTGTGTGTGTGTGTGTGCTCGCACGCAGGACAACAGGTAACACTAGAAATCTCCAGGTAATGGATCACGGCTGGCGGCGTGTACAGGCCTACAAAATACTTTCCACGTGAGATGAAACTACATGAACTGGAAAAAATCAGAACTCAGAGGATAAAATGGAGGATTATAAGAGTAAGGGGATTTAGGTACCATAGACTAATAGAAGAGTTGATACAGGTATTTCCCCTACATCAAACTTAATAAGGACCCACGATTATTTAGATGACTCAGGGACTGTTTACCTGTATCAAGAGTAACGGTTGAATAAACGAATAGTAACAATAGTCTCAGTTTTAAGGACGAGAACGTAATTGTGAAACTGCTACCATCAACACATCTCCCTGGGAGCCAACAGATCCTTCGGCGGGGTCACCGTAGTGGGCCAGGGGTGGGAGGCAGGTGGTGAGAGTTGCGGCCTCTTTGTCTTATTACAGCTGGCGGTGCCCACTTTATGAGCCATCAGCGTCCATTGTAGTGGCGTAGACGGAGTCTTCCGTCGACCGCGAATGGGAGACAATTGCGTTGATGGCACAGGAAAAGGCGCGAATATCCCGATATTTAGTCAATTTGTCGTACTTGTGCCCATTGACTTTATCGCTATAAACATATACATTCGCCAGTTTATGTTTCCTCTCTCGCTCTCTCGACTATGGAGCGTCTCTTGTTGTGTTCAACCACATCCTTACGAGTCACGAAACCGGTATTGTACTGCCGTGAATGTTACCATGAAACAAATAACAGTGTTGAATCATCTCGTGCACCTCTTATATTACTTAAAGTCCCACAAACGAGACGCTCACACAAACACTACTATTATCTACTCTGAGGAAGACATATATAGGTGCCAGAAACATACTACCGGAGAATATTATAAGTAAAAGACACATGGAGTTATGTTTGTGGTTTTTAGATTCACGTTTTTATTGTGATCTGACAGTCAACGTGTATGGCTTTGCTTGCTTCGAGCTCACTGTAATTGTTCAACGGTATCCGAAGGTAGAGGGTTAAATGTGGCCATAATTCATACAGACCAAAGTCATAGGTACGTAACAGAGGTCTTAGTCACGCAACAGAGGTATTAGTCACGTAACACAGGTATTAGTCACGTAACACAAGTCATAGTCATGTAACACAGGTCATAGTCACGTAACACAGTCATAGTCACGAAACACAGGTCATAGTCACGTAACACAGGTCATAGTCACGTAACACAGGTCATAACCACTAAAACTTGGTCACATAGCAAGCAAGAAGAGAAGGAAAGATGATCAGTGCAAAGCAAGTGGGAGGAAAAAGGAGAAGGAGAGAAGCAGGTGAGGAGGGGGAGAGAAGGAGAAAAGTGGGTGAGGAGTAGGAGAGAAGGAAAACAAACTAGGAGAAAAAAGGGGAAATTGTGCAATACAGGTGAGGAGGAGGAAGAAAAAAGCAGTGCAAAGGAGACGAAGAGGGAAAGAGGATGGGAGGAGAAGCAGTACCACGCAAGTGAGGCGGAGGAGACGGAGGAGGAAGAGGAGAGATCCAGTAAAATGCAGGTGAGGAGGAGCAGAGAAGCAGTGCAACGCAGATGAGGAAGGGAGGAGGAGAGAATTAGTGCAATGCAGGTGAAGAAGAGGAGCTAGTGAAGAATGATTAGAGAGGTGTGGGGCGTCAGGGTGGTGCGCTGGGCAGCGTATTGACAGTGTTGCCGGAGCCCCGTGGTAATGAGTTTACCCTCCACTCCAACGCCCTGCCGACCCTCTCACAGACACGTTCTGTACATTCCGCTCCTCGGCCACACCTACAACAAACGCACACACGTCTCCTCCGGCTGATCCATCTTTTGTCTATTGCTGATCTGATCCTGTCCTCTTAGCACTGCATTATGCACACACACACACACACACACACACACACACACTCCTGATTTATGTACTGTACAGCCCTGTAAATGTATTGAACGTATATTATTTGGTCTAAATCACATGTAAGTTGGTATATTTTCAGCCACCGGCTGCAACTCTATTAATAAACCGTTTATTATTAGTAAACACACACACACACACACACACACACACACACACACACACACACACACACACACACACACACACACACACACACACACACACACACACACACACACACACACACACACACACACACGCGCGCAAAGGTTAAGAAATACTGCGTAAAGAAAGGCAGAGAGATACTGTATAAGTCACTTCACACCATCCCAGCTACTTCCTGCCCACGGGTCTCCACAACAGGAAGGTGATTCATGCTACGTGATGGTATGAAGCAGTTTCTCAATAATTAATTAATGATAACGACGCTTTGGTGAAGTGAGACTCAAGTACCGGAAGACCAAACCAAACGAGATATTGAATTAGTGCAGTGCAATGCAGCACACGCACACGCACACACACACACACACACACACACACACACACAAAGGGTAATTCCAATCTATGGTAAGTCGTGTTGATCGGCTGATATCTTCACAATGACGAGACAGTGGGACAATGTTTACCTGGTGCACATCACCAGCATTGTGTCTCAGCTGTGTTTACTTCTCGTGGCTCTCAACACTAACATTACCGCTAACACGAACACTACTGGTAACGTTAACACAAACAATACCGCTAACATTAACATTGCCGCTAACACCACACTAACACTACTGCTAACGCTAACACTAACATTACTGCTAACATTAACATTACTAATAACACTACCGCTAACACTACGGCTAACACTGACACTACTGATAACGCTAACACTAACATGGCTGGCAACACTACCACTGCCAACTACACACTGAATAAACAAATACTAACACATGTTTTTGTTCCACCTGAGCTACACTATGCGGCAGAAGGGCCGACATTCATGAGTTGATTTACAATGTCTCCTCCTATTTAAAACTTTGACCTTTGAAGTTGAAAAATAAGAATTAAAAATCTTGTGCTGAGGTGAGCGGTCATTGCCTTCCACGAGTAAAGATCAACAACACAATAAAACTAAGACCTTTCAACCCCCGAAATCGGAAAGTTGGGCTAATTCACATGAGGGAAAAAATATGGGCGTTACACAACTGGCTTATAAATATTGAAGAGGCGCTGGAGGAATTACCTTTAATAATATGGAAAGAAAAATAGACAGCAAATTAAAGAGTTCTTCTTCAAAGGCGATATATATATATATATATATGTGTGTGTGTGTGTGTGTGTGTGTGTGTGTGTGTGTGTGTAGTTTATACGCGGTATAAATGCGTCTAGAGTGGCAGCATTATGTTGTGTTAAGGTGCAAGCACTGCTTGCTCCCTTCGATTTCAGCACCGCCGCTGGCTCCCCTCTTGGCGAACAAGGAGCGCGACTGCTAAGTCTTCCCTTGCCAGTACACGGCCTCCTCACCATCAAAACTCCTACTGTGCCTCCTCGTGGCAACATGGGTAACTGGGTGCCTCATGGACCTAGGCTAGATCAGCAGGGGATCTGGAGTAGCAAGGGCCCCAGAGGGACGGCATATAGGCCCACTGGCATTATGGACACGTCCTGGTGCCTACCAACCACCGCCCCTCCGTGAACCGATTAACCTTCATAGGTATATGGCTACAGGGGTAAACCCCAAACGAAAAATTTGCGGTGGAGCCCCGAATCAGGCAGACATGCTTACAGAGCTCCAACAAGACCCCAACAGCGGTGTAGGCGGAAGAGGTGACCACCATGGAAACCCAACGACTCTTCCGGTGGATGAAGGCAATGGGGATGGACAGGCTACTAAGGCAAAACCCAACAAACTAGGCTATCGGTAGTCCATTGCGACTCTCCCTCTCCCCTGTCGTTGCAACACTTGCACCACTGGATCAGGAAGAGGGATAGCCAAGATGTGTGATTGCAGCCAGCGCTCCTGCCTCACCAAATAAATCAACTCACGTGCACCCGTCATCCCATTCATCATACCACTCATCAAATCAAAACCCCTATACCCCCAAAAATCCTATGGCAACGAGTGAGTGGCGACGGAAACAGGCAGAGATGACTGACGGGAGTCTCTAGTCGCAACTCTGCACCTGGGCGGCACAGATAAGAAGGTCGTTTCTGCACTAGGATCTAGGCAGCAATGCAGTCCGGTCCTGTCTGATCGACTGAGCAGCCCTTTCGGGGAACCACTCTGCTCACCCCACATGGGGAGGGGGCTATAAAAGGTGCCCTAAACATAACCTGCCTAAAAACCCAACCTGACTGGGCAACAGCAGCCAATAACGCCATCCTTATGCGGTCGAAAACAACCAAAATCACAGATCCAAACAAAAGCATACCATAGAACCTCTTATGGTCGCTGCATGGAATATCAGGAACCTTCTGGAAACTGGCACAAATGCACGTCCTGAAAGAAGAACTGCCCTTGTGGGTACAGAGCTGGCTAGGTATAACATCGACATAGCACCCGTCAGTGAGTCCCGGCCCCCAGATGAGGGCCAACTCACAGAACGGGGTTCTGGCTACACCTTCTTCTGGAAGGGTAAGCCTGCTGCGGAGAGAAACCGCAATTATGGAGTTGGCTTTGCCATCCGCCAACGCATCCTACACAGGCGAAGTGAAATGCCTGTTGGGATCAACGAGCGCCTCATGATGCTTCGAGTCCCACTGAATCACTCAGGTCATGCCTTCTTCATCAGTGCATACACCCCATCACTTGATGCAGAGGATGACATCAAGGAGGCCTTTTATGCCGTCCTCGACAGAGTGCTAACTTCTATCCCCAAAAATGACAAGGTTGTGCTCCTTTGCGACTTCAATGCCAGAGTTGATAGAGATGCTAATAATTGGCAGGGAACCATAGGGAGAAATGGACTCGGCAAGTGTAATCCCAACGGCCTACTTCTCCTCAGCAAGCGTGCTGCACACAACCTCACTATCACCAATACCTAATTTAGGCAGGCCGACAAGTTCAAGGGTTCGTGGCAACACCGACGATCCAAACACTGGAATCTCATTGACTACATCATTGTCAGGGAAAGAGATCGCCGAGATATCCTCATCACCAGTGCCTATCACGGCTCGGACCACTGTGACACTGATCATCGACTTGTCAGATCCAAGCTCTCACTTCACGTAGCCAAAATGGCGAAGGCAGCAAGCCTCCAGAAGAGGTTCTAATACTAAGCGTCTGCAGATTCCAGCGGTAGCACATACTTTCAGAGAGCAGCTCGAACAAGAGCTTAAAAAACAACCCAACAGCAAACAAAGTGAATCCCAGTGCCGAATGGGATACTCTTAATACTATTATGACAAAAACCGGCAGAGAGACCCTCGGCCAGTTCAAAACAATACACCAGGACTGGTTTGATGAAAGTGACCCGGCAATCCAAGTACTCATCGATGATAAACGTCCTGCTTTTACTGACTGGCAGAACAACCCTCAGTCTCGGACCAAAGCCGATACCTTCGGCAAGAAGAAAGCGGCAGCCCAGCGAGAGCTTCGCAATCTAAATAACGACTGGCTTAAAAATATAAACATGTAAAGCACAAAAAACTTGCAGATCAGCACAAGATGAGTGACTTTTTCAATTTCATAAAAACATTTTATGGGCCAGTCACTAGTGGGACAGCCCCCCTGCGCTCATCTGACGGTAACCTCATAATTAAAGACGATGAAGGCCTCCTTCAGAGCTGGAAAGAGCACTACCATTCATTGCTCAACCAAAACACCGATGTTGGATATCCTAGCTACCCAGCAGGTATTTCAGCATCCAGAGCTAACCTACCTCAGCTATCCTCCATCCCTGGATGAGATAGCTACTGCCATCATACAGAAGAAAAATAACAAAGCCTCAGGGCCTGATGGAATCTCAGCCGAGGTGTATAAAGCAGCAGGACCTCTACTTGTCAGCCGTCTCCAACTCTATCCAGGAGAATATATGGAAAAAGGAGAAAATCCCCAAGCTCTTAAACCCGCGTCCATATTCAATATTTATGAAACAAAGTAGACCGATCAGACTGTGGCAACTACCGTGGGATCTCGCTGCTCTCCGTAGCTAGCAAGATTATCGCTCGAGTCCTCCTAAACAGACTTTTCCTGAGGCGGAAAATTCCTCCCTGAATCTCAATGTTGTCATAGACCATCATGTGGCACCACTGACATGATCTTTGCTGCCATCCAGATACAGAAAAAGTGCAGAGAACATCGTCGTGACCTGTAAATGGCTTTCATCGACCTAACCAAGGCCTTCGGCTCGGTCAACAGGGAAGCCCTCTGGTGCACCCTCAGCCGTTTTGGCTGCCCACCAAAATTCATCACCATTGTGAGGCAACTCCACGATGGCATGAACGGCAGTGTCCTGCACAACTGCACCCAGTCAGAGTTCTTCACCATCCAAACAGGGGTCAAACAAGGGTGTGTACTGGCACCAACTCTCTTTTCCGTCTTCTTGGCTGCCTTCCTTACTCGTGCCAGTGCCAATTTAGCCAACGGGTTGAACATCTAGTACCGAGTGAAGGGGGATCTTTTCAACATAAGACGACTCTAGGCAAGAACAAAGGTGTTGGCAGCTTCCATTAGTGAACTTCAGTATGTAGACGACCTAACCCTAGTTGCTCACACTGAACACGACCTACAGGAGATCATGAACACCTTCGCAGATGCGTATGCACACTTCGGCCTTGAGGTGAATGTACGTAAGACTTCGATTCTCTTTCAACCTGCCCCTGGTTCAGACACACCTCCACTATTCATCCAGCTTAACTGTACTACACTCTCTAATGTTGCCCACTTTCGGTATCTCGGCTCGCACCTGTCCACCACCGCAGACATCGATGAAGAGATTTAGCATCGGATCAGATGTGCATCTCAAGCCTTTGGCAGTCTCCGAAATCGTGTCTTCAGCTGTAGGGAGCTGAAATTATCTACAAAGCTGCACGTATATCGAGCAATGGTTTCCCTCACCCTGCTATATGGCAGTGAGACATGGGTCACAGACAGGAGGTACCTCAAGGCACTTGAAATCTTTCACCAACGTAGTCTACGTTCCATTCTCCGAGTTCGGTGGGAAGATAAGAGAACAAATGCCAGTATTCTCGCTGACTCCAACTGTAGGAGCATCGAGGCTACCATTACCCATGAACAACTACGTTGGGCTGGCCATGTTACCCGCATGGACGACAGTAGACTGCCAAAGCAGCTACTTTACAGTCACTTAACGAATAGTAAACGTAACGCCGGCGGGCAATTGAAAAGGTATACGGATAGTCTTAAGGCAAACCTGAAAAAAGTGCCAAATCGACCCCCTCACCTGGAAGTCGATTACTCCACATCGCAACGCTTGGAGGAGCACCACACGAGAAGGTGTCAATACTTTTGAGTTATCCCGACTGCAAACCGAGGCAGACAAACGCCAACGCCGGAAATACGCAGGAGATGGAGTCCACCTGTGCAGCGAATGTAAACGTCACTGCGGGTCCCGTATCGGTCTCTTTAGTCACCTCAAAACTCACTAACCTAGGTGACATCCCTAATATCTCATATCATTGTATCATAGGTGGTGAATGATCATCATACTTCATTCCGAGTATTAACAAAGTAGTAGTAGTAGTAGTAGTGTGTGTGTGTGTGTGTGTGTGTGTGTCAATAAGCATACATCAATAATCATCGCTGAATTCTGGCTAGGTAACCTAGAGTACTGTTTACTCAGTAACCAATCAAGACAGTGTACCATCAACACCCGGACGAGCGGTGCAGCCCCGCCCACTCACCCTCACTTAACCTACACTTTGCGCATCTCCAGCCACCCACAGCCTCTGTCCGCCGCCCAGAAATGGTAACTGCATCCGGGTAAAACTTGTTCATCGAAACGTGGATCACAGCGTCTAGCTTATCGCTGAGACACCACGAGCAGCCCAGGTAGCTGCCACTCTCACCTGCTCGCTACACATGCCACCTGTCTCACTTGTCTCTGAGGTGTACTGGCCTCTATTACTACCTGTCTTTAGACCGACTGACCAAAATTAATGAACCGAAAAAGGAAATTTCAATTCAATAATATTCGTACGAAATTTGTGTCTATATATACACCATGTAGAATTAATTAGCTTTTTAGTACACGGTAGAGTCTTCTTGGCGGTGTTCCAGATGCTGTTCCACACTGAGGCCTGAAACAGTGTGAAGGAGACCCTGCAGTCCCGCCACTGTCGTAACGTGTCCCATGTAATGTCTGTCCTTCCACCCCATCCTTACCCTCCCCCCCACCTCACCCTCACACTCCCCGCTCATTCCTAATCCACAGAAACACTCCACTCGTCTGTCATTCCTTTTTTCATATTCGAAGTTACTTTGAAACACCATGTAATATATACACTCAAACGACTTCATATTACACAAGGAATAGAGTCCTTATTTATAACCAAAGAATACGATGATCTGCACCCGGTGGACACACTGTACCCTTTATGATAAGTTTTAGTTAAGTTTGGCTATGTTTGTAATGGTTTAGTTTGGGTTTAGGAGTGATAAGGAGTAGTGGTAGGTGTTGAGGAGTAGTGGTAGGCACATGTGGACGTCTCGATGAGCAGGACTCAGTGGTGCATGTTATACCCGCAAAACAGTGGACTCTACCGATCAGTGTGAAGATCACGTACAGTCACTTTACAGTGCAAATGGTTCGTGAAGAATGTCTCCAATTTTTTTAATCCCATATCTAAAATATCCTAAGATTTTATAATTAGTTGTCGTATCAATAGATCGTGCTGATGACTTTCATATTTAAAACTGCCTCCTAATGCCGTGGTAAAACTACTCTAGACTGTGCATGTGTACATAAAGTGGTGTTAGTGACACTACCCTCGACACCCTGCAGGTTAAAATGATCACATCATGACATTTACCTGAGCTCTAAGGACGATCAACGTCTATACCATATTTCGTTAAGAAAACTCATCTACCACTGAAGCAGTTAAGGCACTCACACTAAACACAAGCCAAAAAGCGGCAGTATACCACGATATCCGATGACCTCATCGGGGATATAATTATCACAGGTAATCAGTCTGTGTAATACTGGGCCAACGAAGTTAAGCACCAGCTGGTAGATCAGTCTGTCTTGTGTTCTGCAATTAGTGTCACACAGAGTCAGCAGCGCCACAAGCCACCTTCATTACTGTACCAAAACTGGATGAAATGTTGCCACCCAGGCCGCCTGACGCCTTCATCTAGTACTCAAGCAAGAACCAAAATTATAATTCATAAGGAAGTGACTTCTGGCAGCTGGTTACCGCAGAGTTTACAGCGGTGCACTTCCCTCCAGCTGCGCCAACCTTCACGGTGACTCCTACTAACCACCACCACACCCACCCCACAACCTCTTACACGGGAAATATCAGTTATGTTTCAAATTAATGAACCCGATATAACTGACATTTTGTGACACACATCAATTATAACCTTTCTTATCCACAATATATATATGTGTATATATATATATATATATATATATCAGGGGGTTTGGGGGATTATCTGTTCAGTACATGTATCTCTCTCACCTGATAGTGTGTGCATTTTATGGTAAGTAGATAGGAAGAGTTGTGACTAAAGTAAATATAAGGTCTCATAAAGCCGTCACATTCACTTCTAACTTGTGTTCCCTACACTTATCACGTCACACTCACCAACACAACACCCGGGGTGAAACACGCGGCTCATCATTATAGTATATTATCCTTTATCACCTCAAACATGAATTCAGATTCCTGCAATTGATTCTGATCGACTGAATATTTATACGGAATTATTGAGGAGCTTGACACTTCATTTGCATAGTCGTGTCCAAACTCCTGCCAGTGTATCGAGCAGCCAGCACATCACACTCCCCCTTAGAAGTGTTAAACAGTGAAAACAGAAGAGAGTTTAAATTACTCATAGGAATTCTAGTTAAAGTTTAAAATTAATGCTCAAACAACGCCAATATGCTAAAAGAATGCTATAATAACATTATATATATACACACACACACACACACACGCACACACCAACGCGCGATCAATGAAAACCGGTAGAGGAAAGACCTAATGAACGGTAGAAAGACAATGATGGAGTGTGTGTGTGAGGGAGCGTCTTGAGAGTGGTTCTTGCAGCAGGTCCACCACCCTCCACCCCTTCACTAACAAAAGAATATATAAACATGGATATACAGTATAAGACAAGAGAGAACACATAAAAGACATCATTGTCTTCTTCAGTGTTCTATGACTTCATACACAAAATTATATTGTTCCCTGAAAAGCACAACAGTAAAGATGAACAGGAGACAAACAGCATATAACAGCAACACAGCCAGGACCCGGCGTGAGGAGATAATGAGAGGTGTGCGCGCCACGCTGCAGTCTGTCATCAGCTGTGCTACGCTGCCTGCCTGTCTATATCTCGTTGTCTATTGAGGACGAGGAGGTCGATGATTGGTTCATTGTTCACGGTGTACACACTCACACCAATTACTGCATCACACCACTCACCAAGAGCTCCTCAATTAAACACATACCTTATCATTTGAGTTTATTAAAGGCTATCAAAGTTCACTCAAGCTACCAGTTGAAAAATTCGCCAGTTTTCAGTTTATTTCACCAAATTTCAGTGCGAGCGTTAAAAAAATCCTCCATTTTCTCTCTTCCAATGAAAAGTGATCATACCTACTTTTCATTTACATCCCCAGGTCACACCAACCACCATGATCACCATACAAAAATGTACCCGCAGGAATCCACTCAAAAACTATTTCGACTCGTCACCTGGACAAACAACCCGTGAAGACAATCTACCTTCATCATCTTGTGGTTGGGTCAACAGGTATGGTACACACTAACCCAACCCTTCATAGTGGACAAAACAAATCTTTAGTTTTATCCTGAGGGACAAGTATTACCTTCATCAAAAGTTATCACGATTAGTCTTATGAACAATACAGATCACGGAGGTAAGTGGGAGTCTTGCCTCGCGACACCCTCAACCATGTCAGCTAGGCTTCTTTAGAGACACGAGCGTAAATAATGTTTTGTCAATACACCTACCGATAAATCACTATATATCCTTACCACTTAAATTTACAAAATAAAAACACGCAGCCATCGATCCTCCTAAACTAGCCAGCCATAATTCCATCTCAAAGAATTTAATAAACTTGGTGATAAACCTTTTATAAGAGAAAAATCTGGGGAAGACGGCTGTCTCCCGGACAATACAACAAACCTCAGAACTCCGAGTTTTATTGGGTACTCCCTAGTGAGTGGCGCAGTGCTGGCATCTGGCGGTGGCGGCGGCAACAACAACAGATTGCGTCATCCCAACAACAGGAATGACCGGCCCACGTGACCCCGAGACCTCGCCACAAACCCACCGCTTTTATGGACGTTTTTGAAGTTTGTCGATTACCTTATGGAGGAATAATTTACACAAATCTGATCAGAGAGGAGTATGTGTACTATGCTGTTTTATTTTCTTCCGTCAGGTAAAAAAAGTAATAATAGCTACAATAATCCTAAAGAAACGCTAAAGAATAAATGATCATATGTTAAACACAAACAATCAAAAAGTTGCCGAGTGTTTACGAAGCAGCAGTAGATGGCGGTGTTGGTGGGGGTGAGAATGTCTGGTGGTGACGCCTCCTACCTGCTTGTTGTGGCTTGCCTTCCTCTCACCGTCACAACCACTTATAGAATTTCTGGGAAGCCTTCAGAGGCGGGCGTGGACCAGGGAGTGTCTCCAGCTGCAGGAGGAACACGCTGGGCAATGGTTCCTCAATATAATGACCAATCACCCAGGTGTTATGACCGCTCCTGCAGGCGAGGTGGCTGGCGGAGTGAGGATCAAATACCTGTTGTCTGGCATCGATTCAAAGTAATGAATAATAGTCTCGGAGGGAAAAAAATATTTCATAAATCCCGTGTTGCTGGGAACATCCACACATCCACAAGGTGAACATGGGGGGTGTGACCACCAGCCAGCCAGCCAGCAACCAGTAACCACAGCCAGCAAACAGTAACCACAGCCAGCAACCAGTAATCACAGCCAGCCAGCAGCCAATAACCACAGCCACCAACCAGAGCCATCATCCAGCCGCGCCTATATGCAGGGGGGTGGAAGAGCTATTATAGCGTTGTTTATTACCGGCCTCTTACATCTACCTCCCCTGCACTTTATCCTCCCCCTTTTCCCTTGTCTCTACACTCCCTCTTTCAAAGTCAGTATGTACAAGTAGGGGCGACACAGCCTTAATTCCTAACCTCCTATTAACTGTAACAGGAAACACGACTTTCACATCAAGGGAACTATTTAAAACTACCTGCATCTAACCTCTATTACTACTTCTACTACGACTACTACTTTACTATTTCGTTTCACCAGAACCTAATGTAAACAGATATTGCCACCAGCAGCTCACTCAACTGTTGCCACCATACCCACTCCCACCATTACCACTACATCCCCTACCACTATCCCCACAAACATACAGTTGCATCATGGGAAACAATAAGTTAATCTCATTTAACACTAACTCAATGGTTCCTCTATCACACTATAGAAACTTACACCTAATCATCAAAACAAGTCTCATTGGTTTACTACATCGTCCACTCTCCACCACCACTACTACTATCACCTCCCATTACCACTATCACGAAAACCGCCACTACCATCATCAACCACCACCACCGTTACCCACCACCACCACACTATATCACCACCACCATCAACCACCACTACCCCATTATATCACCACTACCATCACCCACCACCACCAGCAACAACAAACCACCACTGGGAGTTGCTCACTGTGTAATGGCCCGAGATATGACATCATGGAGAGTGAAGTGAAAGGAATGACCCACGCCGGAATCCTTATCACCTTTATTTCGTGTCCCATTACTGTCCACTTCCCCTACAGGAGGCGTCGGTCCGGCTGCTCGAGGGAGGGGGGGGATAGGGAGAGAAAGAGAAAATGAGAAGGGGAAGGAAGGGGGGGCTCTAAGCTGGCCAACTTGTTCCTAATCGCCGAGACTCCTCCTACTGGGATTTGTTTTATCTGTTAGTCCTTTTAAGATAAGGTAAACGGAAGCTCCATGTTCTGGTGACCTCGGAGGATAATGGAGAATAATGCGAGTGGTGTGTTTTGTTAACTTTCCGGTGTCTTAAGGGATAACGTACCCTGAGATACCTACTGTAACTTTCCCGAGTGTTTGGGTGCCTTCTGTAAACTTTCCTGGCTCAGTAAGGCTCAGGTAACAAAAATGAGCATCAAGACGTACTACACCGCGCTACGTTTCTCATCACAAAATACGGACAAGACTCTACGCACTGACCTCAGCCACGGTCCTTTTATGACGAAGGGAATTATCACAAGGCGCGGATAAATGGATAACTCCTTATATAGATTCATTATCGCGTTATATTACCCGGCAGATGGCGCCCGTTGCATCAATGATGGATACCATATACCGTGGGAAGGCGTATGGTGGCTCTCAAACATTACCCCCCCCTCCCACCTCTCTCTCTCTCCCCTCCTCCTCATAGTCCCACTCTCAACAAACTTCCCCCGCCCCAAAAACTTCCCTTCCCCCAAGTTGATTAAAATAAAATTTGGGATTACAGGAGTTTGGGGGTCCTAGTATTACATCTAAATTAGAAAAACAAATCTTGAGTATAGTTTACCCTTTTCCCACGACTCTTCCGGACAAACCTCACGTCTTCCAGGCCTCTCAGCTCCTGAACACTAGCGCCGTCGTAGCACAACATATGTAAATAAGGGAATGGATTCTCAGATGTCCGCTGGCTGAATTTTCCTCGTAATTAGAGATGCAAGAACGAATTTAACTGGATGATTTAAGGTAATTCACAAAAACAAAAGGCAAAATGGCATCGAAATTACACTAGCGACTTGATGTTAACTAGATACATTAAGTCAGGTCGAGTCAGGGGTCAAAATTAATGTGCAGGATCTTCGTGAAACCGAAGCCAGAAATGTTTAGCAAACTGGAGATTTTCTTCTTCAAAAAGTGGTCAAGTGTAAAAATCATGTTCAATCAGCCACGAGTCTGAGGTGTTTTTATATCCCGCACACAGCAGTTTTAGGGCCTACAACTTTGAAATAGGTAATATCTGCCAGAAAACTGGACAGAAGTTTTCCTTTGCATATAATTATGCACATTCCGTAGGAATATCCCTTGGTGGTCAAAAACAACCGAATGCAAGAGACGCTAACACAGATAAAAACAAAGTGTGTGTGTGTGTGTGTGTGAAATCAGTCAATGTGTAAAATATATATGAATATTTTCCGTTTCATACTGTGTATGTTGTGTATACATTAGGTTAGGCTTTTCAGCAGAAAAATTAAAAAAATCATTCACGCTGAACCCAATCTAACTTAATGTATACACAACAGACACAGTATGAAACATAAAATGTTCATATATATTTTATACATTGACTGATTTCACACACACACACACACACACACACATTTTTTCCTAATTACATTACAATCTGTACATTATATTACACACTAATCCGAGATCTAATGGTGTATTTACACAACTTTTACACTGATGAAAACAAATTTTTGATCGCAAGACAAACCTTATCCCGATAATATAACTGTCCCTCGGCCACGTAGATGACCAATAATATAACTGTCCCTCGCCACCCAAGATGACCGATTAGAAAACCTTTTAAAACTCGTCACGATTTACTTCTCACAATATCAAGAATCATCCAAGTTTACTTTTCATATAATGGAAGCCTTAATACAACACGATATGATGCGGAATTAAAGCTTTACTACAGCAATCTATTCTACTGTAATCTCAGCAACACACTCTATTAAGACGACACTGACCTCAGCTTATACTGCGTTAGGATATACCGAGTCCACAACATTTAATAATGAATCTTACAGCAGCAGTCTGTAATAAAAATATATGCCATGGTCATATACTGCAGAATATAACCCCTCATCAGTGTTGCATGTTAGGTGGTAAGACGGGGTGACCTTAAGATTTCTTCAGCTCAGCTCCCCAGATAGCGAGTTTTAATGTTTTACAACTAACATCAATAACCATGAAAGTTAAGCATGCAGCCATCAGCCCCCACTCACCACGCCACCTCACCTCACTACACCTCACACATTTCATCTGCAACTCAAAAGGCGATGACTCAGTATTGCATCATTTCAGTATCAGGATGTTCAGAAGATCTTTGGAAACTCAGCAGGATGTTGATATCTTATTTGCTCTCCATACCTTAACAAAACATTACTTTCATTAATTAAACTTTTGACTGTATTTACACAAGCTAATGCACGACTTTGTGACCTGGTGGATGGATGTTGCCTTTTTTGCGCTAGTGAGGATGGTATTTTTCCTCAAGTATAGATTAACGCAGCCATTGACCAGTTCTTGGTCGCCCTTTATTAAATTATTATTTTAACTTTTTTCTCTTCATTTGCCCTATTACTGTAAACACTCATACACATAATCATGGTCATTTCAGTTTCATATTTTTCATAAACATTACACATCCTACCAACGTTATCATGATGCTAAAGAGTTATCAAGTTGTTAGGTGTATCTGACGTGTTCCCTGTGTTCAAGAGCCCCGTATCACTGCTGTGTTCTCAGTGCTCAACAGCCCTGTATCACTGCTGTGTTCCAGTGTTCAAGAGCCCAGTGTCACTGCTGTGTTCCAGTGTTCAAGAGCCCAGTGTCACTGCTGTGTTCCAGTGTTCAAGAGCCCCGTATCACTGCTGTGTTCCCAGTGTTCAATAGCCCCGTATCACTGCTGTGTTCCCAGTGTTCAAGAGCCCGTATCACTGCTGTATTACGTGCCCTTAGCACCCAGGTATCACAGCGTCAAGCCCCATGTATCAGTGACACGGTTCACGGTGAGGGGAGAGTGGTGGGGCAGCCAATTAAAGATGGACGGTGGTGGTTGTTAGCCGGTGAATCCCTCTGTTATATTTCACTTCCTGTCACCACGAGTATGCCGGGATCACGAGAGGGGGAAGACTGGACTGTGTTTCCAGAGGCAACCCGTCTCATAAACTCCTACTTTATTCTACTGCATCTTAAGGATCAAGTATTGAAAATGGCGAGAAAATACATAAATACCAATAAATACCCATACAGAACATCAAAATGCGTATATAAACGTATGTAATATGTATAAAATGTATATAATATTTGCATGATCACTCCACTAAATTCAATGACCAAACAAACACTCATTTACATTCAATTATGCATAGGTTTATCACAGGCCAGTACAGTGCATCATATTTCTCGACAACACTCTGCAGAGGCTATCATCATGTACTTATATATACCGTCTTGTAGTTTCATTCCATTTTAGTTTTAATATATATTTTCGCTCGCTGTTGTCAAGGTGAGTAATTACAAAATTGCTCTCCCTGGTGCCACGATCACTCAGCCTATCTGAGCCTAGTTATTAGCACACAAAACCACGCACAAGAAATAATAAATAAAACGTAAATAAAAAATTAATAAACTTTGTCCGTTCATGAAGTCTGCGTCGAGATTGATGGTCCTTAATATATGTTTATATTCGTATATACATAATCATTTCATTTGTAATGCTGGCAATATCTCCGGGTTATAGTTCGTTCGTTAACACCGCTAACGCAGAACAGGTACCAGCGTTAACCCCTTCACTACGGGGACGCCACTAGTAATACTTTATTTGGCTAACGCTAGACGATTTTATTCAGCTTAGGCAGGAGTCCGTACAGCCTCCTGATCACATGCCATCAAATTAATTGAATTTTCTAAGTTCTCCGATGAAGAATCTAAGACCTGGTGCACGGTGGACAACCTTAGTAGTTGGTGCATTCAAATCATAACTAACCCACCAATACATGTCGAACGGTGCTAATAACTGTAATAGTTGATGCGTTGAAAATACAACT
This sequence comes from Homarus americanus, assembly GCF_018991925.1. NCBI lineage: Eukaryota > Metazoa > Arthropoda > Malacostraca > Decapoda > Nephropidae > Homarus > Homarus americanus. The sequence goes on along the minus strand of NW_024734046.1, from coordinate 169,998 downwards.
ATACCTCGAATTGAATATTAACCAAATGGTGAAAATAACTGATAACCGAGTCACTTGAGATAAAGATCTTAACAGATCTCAACAGTACACTTAACCCTGGTAGTCTTGAAGCCCCCCTCCCCCTAGTATACAAAAGTCACATCCTTACAGTAAGTACATAAATAAAAACACGAGCCTTCCAAACCAAAACTCAGAAAGCCTCCATGCAAACAGGAGAACAAGGAGGAGTAACATTAATCCCACCGAAACCTGCCGTTGAGAGGTCAAAGGATTATCTCCCGCTGGCGATTACTTTAGCAAAAACTTCGTACACATGTTTGACTCTTGGATATTTTTCTTTCCGTCCCACCGACTGATTCCCTGGTGTAACGGTGTACTGTACCCCCTCCCCGCTGGTGGGTGTGTGGCTGGACTAGCCTTATTGTTGTGTACAAAATGTTAAAAATGCTGCAATAGTCTTCTTTTTTTTTAATCTAAATAGCACAGGGAATGGTAACACAAGAAGTTCAGTTGCCATGGGCGTTTCCTGACCACAAACTGAAGGTACTTGAAGCAAGATGATCTGAACGGATGGAGGTTAAGTGACAGGAAAAACACAATGAGGTTGTGAGTTCCACAGAGTACAAATTCGTTTCAAATTAAGTCTTTGAGGGCGATGGTTCAACCCTTTGATGATGAAGATGATGATGACGTCGGTTTACCCCTAAAGGACGATGGTTTAAATGTATCGCCATTCACAGTTTCTCTCTGGTAAAGTGTTAACTATAAGTAGTGTGAAGTGTATCAAATTAACAATGAGACACTTAGAACTATATGGCTGACAATGCGCGACCTTCCAAAACCTGTGCTGCAAGACAGGCCACCAAATATGATCAAAAACCATCAAAAAAATTCCCCGTGGTATAACTGCAAAACTTTGACACTTGTTGAATTCTGCAATCACTAAACTTTATAGCACACAAACTCACACACACATACAGACATACGTATTCACATTCATTTACTGCTGCCATGTCTTGAAATTCGAGCCAGAACAGTAGCCATGATAAAGTGCACCGGCAGTCAATAGTGACACAAACACTCATCGTTGAGGTGAGTTTGGCCGAGTGTTTCCAGGATGATGGATACGACGACACGCACGAGCTCCAGGTGTCAGTCAGGGAGGCAGTGTGTTATGCCAGGGTAGAGGGAGACAGGTGTGACGACCATCAGGTACACCACTGGGCTCTGAGGGTCACCACAACCAGGTGTTCCAGGAACGTTCACGATAACAATGGAACATATTTTGTTAGAGGTGACCGGTCAATGACTCTCCTGGAAAACAACTACGTGTATGGATTTATTTAAACACAGTGAAACAAAAATCTAAGCAGGAACAAGTCTAAAGCAAAAGGTCAGGTCATCAATTTACATTTACCGTATCTACCACAAAAAAAGATAGTTTGTTGCCTCTTTCTGTGGAACATCCAATTAAACCCTGTACACTTTGACCCCGGGAAGGTCAAAGAGGAGATGAAGTCATTGTTCCATCGACGGCGGAGGAGCCAGTGTAGGAGGCGGGTACGTCTGTGAGCCGCGGCTGGACCACCCCGCCTCCTTCTCTACCCTCACAACATTGTCTTGGCTGCATTACATCCAGTCTTCAGAAACCGATCTAATTAATTTTGTGAAAACAGCTGACAGGGGTTCATGATACTGAGGGCTAGTAATTCATCCCCACACAAATAAGAAGAGGAGAAAGGAATTATGCTTTTCTAACTTAAATAAAAATAAAACTGCTCTACCAAGAGACATCCACAGATATGATACACACACACAGGTATAATGGGGGGTGTCCTGGGGAGGGATGGGAGGTTCTAGTGAGCCTTTCTTTATGAACGAGAAAAGAGAAAGACAAGCAAACACAGATACCCCCCTCCCCCCTCCCGCCCGGGTGTGAGTGAACCATGAGCAACAATGTGACCCGCTACTGGGCAGGAAGGCATCCCATTGGTCGGCCTGTGACCCAGGGAGGAAAGGGCCGGCTGAGGGAGAAGAGGGGCGGATGAGGGTGGGGAGGGCCGGTTGAAGGTGGGGAGGGCCGGTTGAAGGTCGGGAGGGCCGGATGAGGATGGGGAGGGCCGGCTGAGGATGGGGAGGGCCGGCTGAGGGTGGGGAGGGCCTGCTGAAGGAGGAGAGGACTGGATGAGGATGGGGAGGACCGGATGAGGGTGAGAAGGACCGGTTGAGGGTGGGGAGGGTCGGCAGGTGGTGGGGAGGATGAAAGAAAACTCATCGTCGTCATCGGCCACTAGTAATCACCATGTCGAGGACGGCGTGGTTGTGTAGGAAGGCAAGCAATGTATGCAGCTCAGCAACTACGTGTGTGCGTGTGTGTGTGTGTGTGTTAAGTTGAGTATCCTGAAGCAGTAGGTAGGTAGGTATCTTCGTGTCAGTTAAGAAGACATACGCTAATTACCTATGATGTAAAACTTAATCCATCATATCTGTGTACCTACGAGACTTTCCTGAAGATCGTGTGTGTGTGTGTGTGTGTGTGTGTGTGTGTGTTTGTGTGCGGGTTCCCATGACTCGACCTGTGCCAGCGTGTCTGACTGGCCAACAAGTTTGATGAGTCAACGTTTTTGTATGTTATTAGAAATTCTACTTTTATTTTATATATTTATTCCTATTATTTCCACAGTCATCCATTAATGTTTGATATAGCAGAAGGGGAAACAACAGTGTCTATATTTGTTCCCTCCTTAACTCACCAAAATTTGAATATCACTCAAACACTTTAGACAGAAAATACTCCTAGATGAATTAAAATACTAACAGAGAGTATAAAATAATCCCCCCGTGCTTCCTTTCTCTCCTCCTCCCTCCCTCTCTGTCTCCTTCTTCTCTTTCCCTCCCTTTCTCCTTTTCCCTTTCAATAGCCGTACTGCACCATGCCACAGATACACTCTCTCTCTCTCTCCTTCCTCTCCTCCACACCTCTCTCTCCTTCCTCTCCTCCACACTTCTCCCTCCTACCCGAGCTCTCTCAAAACTCGGCAGGTTCCTAACTATGCGCATGGGTGGAAAATTTTCTTCATAACCATAATAATGATAGTGGCCGCCATTATCGGCCGCTAAACCATGATCCATCTTGCCATCAAACCGTGAACCTTATTCATACCATCATCATAACCACCACAACAACCAGCGCCACTATCACCATCATAGCAATCATTACCACCATCACCCCCGCGACCACTATCATCCGTTTCACCACTACAATCTCCACCAATCTCATTAGTACCATCACCACCGCCACAACAACCATCACCATCATCACTGTCAATCACCTTCACCATCAGCGTCGGTCAAGTGATACAGATAATTATTAATTGTTGTCGAAATTATTGTCTGTAATCATTTGACTTGATAAATCATTATCAAAGCATCTTATATCACTTGTATTCCTCCACGACACCTTCTGTGTGTGTGTGTGTCTGTGTGCCTCACCTGGCCTGCACCAGCCGCAAGTGTGTGACGGATCACCCCGGGCTGACCCCTGCAGCCCCACACACCGCCCTCATCACTACACACATACTACACAAAAATATATGTTCTTTTCTTATTTTCCCGGGAGTAATACAACCTATGATTTTCTTGTTTCTGGCAAGGTCAGATCCTCCAAAAAACTATTCTTGTGTAAAGAATGTTAATGTTTTTTTTTCGGAGTGAAGATATTAGATATTTGTTGTGTAGCAAAACATCAATAAGTGTAGTATTATTTTCCAGTAAAGGTATACGTGAGCTTATAAGACATGACTATATCACAACGAGTTCTTATTAATGTTATATTTGAGGGGGTTGTTTTGTCGCTTAAAATATTTTCTGTGTGCACCTCAGAGTCTTCATGTATTTGATTAACTTAATTCAGACAATTAACACCAAAAACAAGTACATAAACCGGAGGAGTTTTTTAACTTCGTTATCCTTTTCCTGTGTTATATTAATTACATCAAATTATAGAACAAACTTATCTAATTAAATGTAATAACTTGTACTTACGAAATCATGTATATATATATATATATATATATATATATATATATATATATATATATATATATATATATATATATATATATATATATATATATATATATATATATATATATATATATATATATATATATCCACAATGAAAACGTGGATAAGATAAATCTTGATAAAATCACACAGGAAAAGGGAAACAATGGAGCACCTTAGCTTTCCTCTTTATTCAAGACATCTTCAGAGGCAACTGAATTATATGGAGAGAGAGGCTAAGTACACAGGGTGACCTTACGAAACAAGAAGTCAGGTCATAAACATGACATCCACTAATCCGCACACCAACACCACCGCAAACATAAGAGAAGCTTAAAAGTAAAGGCGACGTAACTAATCATGTTAAGTCAGGTCAAAAATATAAGACCCACTAATCATCTATCCTACATCTACCTCGAATACTTTCAAAGCATTTTTATCCTTGGGCCACTGACAAATAAATTTGTGTAACATATTGTCAGTTTTGTACTGTGTAGAGGGCCTCCACATATCAGCGTCCCGAGGGCCCCCACATATCAGCGTGCAGAAGACCCCCACATACCGGCGTCTAGAGGGCCTCCACATATCAGCGTGCAGGGGGCCCCCACATACCAGCGTCCAGAGGGCCCCCACATCCCGGCGTCCAGAGAGGCCCCTACATATCAGCGTGCAGAGGGCCCCACATGTTAGCGTGCAGAGGGCCCCCACATACCGGCGTGCAGAGGGCCCCCCACATGCGAGCGTGCAGAGGGCTGCACATATCAGTATCCAGAGCCCCCCCCCCACATACCAGCGTCCATGGGCCCCACATACCAGTGTCCATGGGCCCCCATACCAGCGTCAGAGGGCCCCCACATACCAGCGTCCAGAGGGCCCCACATACCGGCGTCCAGAGGCCCCTACATATCAGCGTGCAGAGGGGCCCCATATACCGGCGTGCAGAGGGCTCTACATATCAGCGTGCAGAGGGCACCCACATACCTGCGTGCAGAGGGCCCCCACATACTGGCTTCTAGAAAGCCTCCACATACCAGCGTACAGGGGCCCCACGTACCAGCGTGCAGAGGACCTCCACATACCAGCGTACAGAGGGCCCCACGTACCAGCGTGCAGAGGCCCACATACCAACGTCCCGAAGGGGGGGCCCCCAAGCAGCAGGTAACAAATGAGGAGGGGAGGTGGCTAGGGGGGGAAGGGATGAGGATACAAGGGGACCCCAGGATGGAAAACAAAGGGCGGGTGGCGTTGTCTTGAGGGAGCGGGACCTCACCTGGCATCTGTCATTGTAACCCATTGTGCCCTCCTCGCCTGCGTCCCTCTGCAACCCCCCCCTCCTTCCCACTGTCGCCATTCTCTTCCACTTCTTCATCGTGACAGTATAATATTCTCTTCCTCTCCTTGCTTATCGCCCGTCTCTAACCCCCTTCTTCCCCCCTCCCGACAATCCCCTCCTACTCTCCCTCGTCCTCCAAAACCTCTCACCTTGTTACCACACAAATTGTTGTTTTTCTTCTCTTCTTCTCCCCCGTCGTGTGAATCGCCCCCTCTTCAACAGATCCTCTAACCTCTTGACTGTGCCAATCTATCGCGGCTGTCAGGCGACGATGTGCTTTTTCTTTCAATAAAAATGTTAGATAAAGCATTATATAACCTGTCTGGCTTGTCTCGTGGAGGTAGGAGGCTAAAAATATGCAGCAAAAATCAATAATCTTGAGTTTTACATTATTATGTAGGAATAATGACCAATACGACCTTTGGGGCTTTTCACTACAGTGTTTAGCGTGGGAGGACCTTGTTTATACCGGTGTACGTAGGTAGTTGGCTCTGTCGGTGTGTCTGTCTCTCTATCTTCGATTTGTTTCCTCTCATTCACCCAAGCTTTCACTCTCCAAATGATTTTCTTAACTCTTATCACTCTCTCATTCAACTCACTTTTACAAACGCGCACACACGCACCTAACCACTTTCACTCACCTTTCACTCACTCCTGTCTACCCACTCTGAGTGTACAGTCGCTTCCAGGTGTGATGTTAAACCCTACCGTGCCTCGCCTGCTCATGTGGCAGGGTTGCACTACTCGTGTGGCGGGAACTGATTGATAAAACAAAACAAACAAAATATATATAAAAAAAAGTTTCTAATAAAAGAGTCATCCTTCAAACCGCCATTGTAAGAGAAGTGCGCCAGGAACACAGTTGTTTGAGGGACATAAATTTTGGGCCAAAAAATTCACATCCCTCAAAGCACCGTTTTCCGGATACAGCTTTTGAGGAATGAATTACAAAACAAATAAACTAAACTATAAATAAAAAATTACCGTCATCCTTCCCCGCCTCTCTGACCCCCTCCGCCTCTTCCTTTCCTTATCTCCTTCTTCAAAGGCTATTTTTTAATTGACATCATATATCATATTATAGAAACCAAAACAGGAAATAGTCCTATCAATAAGTTCCCGCTACACGAGTAGTGCCACGATGCCACATGAGCAGGCGAGGCACGGTAGGGCGGAACATCACACCTGGAGGCGACAGTACCTGTCCCTCCGGTTCCATAAGTACTACCCCCCACACGCCCCCCCCTCCACTCTCATCATCATAGGTTCATCCATCACTTGTTCTTTTCTCTACTTTCTTCCCTTCACCCATTACCCTCCAGCCTTCTTTCTCCTGTTATCCGTCCGTCACAGGTACATTAGGAAGGCAACTTTCACTCTACACAGGGATAATGCAGCAGTTTTCTTTTCCTAGTTTTTTTTGTTTAACTTTCTTAGTATTATCTCGGTCTGGTCACCCCCACACACAAGAACCTCTCCAACACTGACCATTCTACAAGACGGGTATTCATAACCTCGCCCATATACTGAGGAATGGGGTAAGAGGGGTAGATTCGGGAAGGGGGCAGGATAGGGTAGGGCATGGGTTGGGTGGGGTATGGGTTGGGTGGGGTATGGGTGGGGTAGGGGTAGGGGTGCAGGGTAGGGTTGGATGGGGTAAGGGTAGGGTAGGGTGGGGTGGGGTGTGTAAGGGTAGGGCAGGGTAGGGTGGGGTGGGGTGGGGGGGTGGGGTAAGGGAAGGGGTGGGGGTAAGGAAGGGGGGGAGGGTAAGGGAAGGGTGGGTAGGGTGTGGAGTTGGGTGGGAGTAGGGGCTGGGTGGGGTAGGGGCTGGGTGGGGTGGGTGGGGTGGGGTAGGGTGAGGTAGGGGGCTGGGAGGGCAGGGTAGGGGTTGGGTTGGGTTGGCGGGGTAGGGGTTAGGTGGGGTGGGGTTGGGTAGGGTTGGCGGGGTAGGGGTTGGCGGGGTAGATTTGGGTGGGAGAGGGGGGTTTGATAGGGAGGAAGGGGGTATCTCCTCTTCCAGTTAGCGCACATAGCTTATAAAAACTTCCCCAAGAGGCACGTAAATAAGGATTTAAATTGGGCGTGCGAGAGCCGGGCCGGGCCGGGCCGGGCCGGGCCGGGACGACCCAGCCAGAGCTATTTTGTTTACGTACTTAATTGAATTTACTGCACGGCTCAACCCGGTGCTAGACCAGGCAGCCACCTGCAGATAGTGCTAAGTGTTGTTGACACACCTCTAGAACGATCCGTCCGTCTAACTGCTCCTGAGACTCTCTTGGTATTGTGTCGAGAATTACCAAAATTTAAACATTGTCTGAACCCTTTTAATGCTCTATTTTAATGCATTTTTGTTTTTTATTATCTTGAGAAAATTTACATAGGGCATTTGATATGCAAATATTGTCTTTTTATAGCAGACAATTTGTATATTCAAATTTTACACCCTAGTAAAGATAAATAAATGGGTCATCAACGTTAATTCCGAATGAAGCAACAATTCACGTGAAGGAGTGTAGGTCTTAGGTGGTAGTTGAGGACCCCAGGTAATACTGCTGGGGCGGGGCCAACTCTTACTTTATGACTAAACTCCGACAGCCAGGGACGCTCACCTGATGGACATTCCTCCCTCTTCCCTTCCACCCCCCCACCACACACAGACACCCAGCTCTCTACACCTGCCTCACTTGACTACTAACCCCTCCCCAACCCCTCCCTCAATGTTACATCCTCTATACAACTCTAACCCAAACAAAGCTTAGCCTCTTCCATCTGTCACATCAACCTCCCCCTCACCCCCATCCACCCTCTCTCTCACCTCAAATACCACCAATATTAACCAAGGTCCATGACATTTGCCAGTACTGACCATCACCCCTTCCCTACATCACATTTGCCTATGTTCCTCATTTCTCTCTCATCCTTCAAATACACCATATTGTCAACATTACAGTCACAAGAGATTCTCTCGCTCTATCGCTCGCTCTCTCTCTCTCTCTCTCTCTCATGCGCACATATACAAACACACGCACACCCTTAGCTACCTTCCCCACTAACATCCTGCAAACCATTCTCTAACCTATAGCTCTCTCCTACAGCAAACCTGACAACACCCTTGCTCGTTCCCACAGCACACCCCATAACAGCTCCCTCCCACAACACACCCCACAACAAAACCCTCCCACAACACACAGCTTGCTCCCACAGCACACCCCGAACAGCTCCCTCCCACAACACACCCCACAACAGCTCCCTCCCACAACACATCCCACAACAGCTCCCTTCCACAACACCCCACAACAGCTCCCATAACACACTCTACAACAGCTCCCCCATAACACATAGCTTCCCCACAACACATAGCTCGCTCCCACAACACATAGCTTCCTATCACAACACATAGCTTCCTCCCACAACACATAGCTCGCTCCCCCCCAAAGCACACCCATCTCCGCCCTGCATAAGTAAAAACCTCCTAGTCAACCCTTGCTTCTTACCCCTTCTAGTCACCTCTTATCCTCTCCCTCCACCCTCCGTCCCCGCCTACCCTTATTCTCCCCCCACTACCTTCCTTCACCTTACAGACACCCCTTACACTCACTCCTCTCTATAAAGCCCTCAGACCCATCCTGCCCTGCCTGCCTACAGACCATCCCTGGCCACCCCACCATTTCCTCCCATATTTATACAGCTTGGCGTTCACGTGTTAAAAGCTCCTCCACGCTCACTACGTATGGCAGACCTCTGACTGGCCTCTATGCTTAATGCCAAATGGATCCAGGACATACATCAGGTTGAGGGACGTAACTATCGAAGAAGAAACGCAGCAATCGTGGTGTACGGGTGAGAGGTGTTGCTGGCCGCTTGACCCAACACACGTGTCTCTCTCTCTCTCTCTCTCTCTCTCTCTCTCTCTCTCTCTCTCTCTCTCTCTCTCTCTTTTGACGTGAAAAATTTAATATAGTGTCAATCGAAAGCATTTATAAACTTGTAGATTATAAAATTTGTACAATAAGAATAAGCTAAGAAATTTTAACTAACCAACGATATTGATGAAATTAATTGTAGAGTCATGTTAAATTCAATGGCTGGGAGAGGTCTGTAAATGACAATATTTAACCACCTTGAAAATAGTAACATTACCCTTTTATTGGTCAACAAACTGTACAATCATGATAAATGAAACGCCCAAGTAAAAAAAAAATATCGGTATATTTCAGGTCAATGTAGCAAAATTTAGCCAATTAATATAAAAACAAATATAAAATACAAAATTATAACTAAAAACAAATAATTAATACCGAGTAAAACAAACACAAGGCGCAGAAAACCAGTATTAAATCCATATTCGTTTTTCCACAGTTAGACCACAACGAAATCCGGGAGAAATTGTGGAGGAACACGAATGAGGTAAATCAGTGTACCTCCCCCGCTACACCGTGCCGCTGTAAAAAAACAAAATCATACGCTTCAAAACACATCTCTATATATCATCAGATAATATATGTAATCTATATAAAACGTGAAATGTCGATACCCTGAGGTGAAGAAAAACAGACTTAGTGTAAGATGGTGGGGGAGCGCCTTCATCACCGCCTCCACTGCTGCTGCCTGACTCACTACCGTACAGGCTACAGTGCTAACACCTCTCTCGGTCATCCTCAAGCGGCCCCGAGCTCGTCATCTACACCGTCACTCTCCAAACATCACCTGGTGACCCACGACACTCAGTCCAGACAACAACTCACCTGCTCAGCTGTCAAGAGAACTATAATACTTCCAATCTGAAGCAGTACTTTCCATGTAACCTCGTCAAGAGGTGCCTCGGAGCAACTTTTCACAGGTGCCACTGCTGAGGGGTCCTACGTAGACATCTCACCTGTATATGTAATTCCTGGCCTTTAATTACCATAATATAGCTTAAAGACAACAATTAACCAGTTTCTGAGACAAAAGGTTGTGCCCAGAAAGGCTTTCCCTTGTTCGTAGCTCAGCAATCCCAGTACACAACTAACCGCGTCCTGCCACATGTTATCTCGTGTAACTTATTACCCCGTGTTGCTACAAGTTCCCCACCGCAGACGACATTTCACCTGTCCCTCCCACAATGCCAAGCAGTGTAGACTATTATTCCACCTGTTACTACTACAAGTGGCCCGGTGTAGGTAACTCATCACTTGTTCTCACACACAAGACAAATGGCTTCGTTCCTGCCACTTGTTAATCCTAATTAACTTTTCACACTGTTCAATAACAAAAGAATCAGTGAAGACTTCAAGCTCTTCACCCTACCAGCTTCTCCTCCCTCACAGCACACCAACTTTTTAATAAACAAAACTTTTATAAACCCACGTGACTTTTACAATACAAAACTAAAACTTCGCCGGTTACTCAGTCTAAGAAAAAATAAAATCACGACATCCGTATCCATATCAAGAACGACATTCAAGTAATATATGGACAAGTTTTCCAAAGAATGAAATAACAGAGATGGATCTCACCCGGACGACTTGACATTACCAAGCAAGTGTTACACCACAAGGTAACCAAGGTCTAGGGTCACCCAGGGAGGTGCTCTTTCTCCTTCACTGTTTCCTTCACACTCACTCACTCACCAAACTTTTACTCTCACGTAACTGCATTGGTAAATACATATACATAGTCTTACAGATAGAAAGATACAAAAAACACATTTCTTCTACCCACATTGTGTTAGATTTAAATGTAAAGAAAAAATAAGAGAGAAGACCAATACACCAGAGAGGGGGCAAAAAAAAATGGCCACTACGTCTGAACAACTCGACCTGAATAATGCATCGCCTAACCCCCAGCTAATCAATTTGTACTTGAAATATTAAATAAACACAACTTGCAAGAAGAAAAAATACTTAGAAGATGTTCCTTAATGCTCCTTATCCCTTGTAGGGTGTCTCAGGCTGTGTTCTGGCCATCCATCACACACGGGAACAACTAAGATGCATACTTTTATAATACCCTTAAGGGGAGGAGGTCATGATTTAGCTGATGGTTGAGGCTCCTCCCCAGCCTCACCCCGGACCCCTTCTTTCGCCACCACCACGGCCGTATATAACACAACAAACACCGTCTTCTCCCGCCTAAACACTAGCCTGGCAGAGAATCAGTGCAATTTATGAAGCGTAGTAATCAGATACAAAATACCAACTTGATCGAAAGATGATTATTATCCTTTACTGATTGTTGCTCGTGTGTTGTGTTGGTGTGATGAGGCCCCTGACGTGTTGGTACGTTACCCCCAAGGAGTGTACCGGACTTAACAACAAATGGTAGTCCCCTTCACTTGTGTGTTTACAGGGGCAGGTCAGGTTTTGCGCAGTGTAACAGCCCTGTTTTTTTACATTCGACAGAAGGAAACTGGCAATAGTAAACATACTATGAAATCAAAGTAAAACAATATTAAAACAAATATCTCAATGCAATGATATGGAATTTTATATGACGAGCCCCTGTAAGCGCAATAGTGAAGGGGACTGTACGAGGACACAATACTTAACACTAGGAAAAAAATGACAAGTGACAAAATAAAGAAAATTATTTCATATCTACAGCATAAAATGTAGTCGCTCTCTCTCTCCAGCACCCACCATTGGCATCATGATGAGCTGAATATAAACATCGTCCCTGCAAGTAAGTACAAGGTGGACGACGCCCACAGCCAGCCAGCAACGTTAAGAACATAACCCACACACTCGCCCGATAGGAGAGGGCAACAGCTTAACACCGCTGGCCCGACATATTAAGGCGAGCGTCCTCAACCGTAAGCAGGAGTGGAGAGCCTCACCAAACACCAGACACTCAATGCTCGAAGCGGCAAGTCATACGCTACGCTGTAAAGGCGGAACGCACAACAATTTTGACTGTGTTCGATTGCTATATTACAATGGGCGAAAAAAAAAAGTTTGAATGAATAAATGAAGTGCTGCAGTTCTTTTTTTAAGATTGCTATATCAACAGAGGCGTACTGCAGAATGAGTTGGAAGAGTTACGTACCGCACGCCTGTATGTGTTTTGGTTTTAATTCTGAGTATCTGAATTAGTTTATAGTAGATCCTGTTAGATTGTTGAATCTTGTCTCTGTGGTGTTAGAGAGAGAGAGAGAGAGAGAGAGAGAGATTTAGTATGAATTAATGGCACAGTAATTTCCATGTGGTAGGAGTATCATCAAGGTGGTGCCTCAGCATAGGCATGGTAAACAATGTACCTGCGAATTAAACCAACTCATGATGGTCCTACACTGGACTTGGCCCGCTGCATAAGCCTGCCATTCACTAAGTAGTACAATACCAAGCTAAGTAAACCACCACAAGAGCCGTCCCACATTTAAATCATCTCTTAAAAAATATCTATTGTCTAAGTATTAATATTTCTTGTAACACCTACTATATTCACAGTACCTGCTTTTATTGTACCATCAAAACCGTTTTCTCGAAAATTATCATGCAATAAACATAATTGCCAACTAGACATAATCCTGACAGCTCTGTCCTCTTGTTCAACCTTATTACTGTACAACCCATGTTGTACTGCTCCTCCATTATGCTTGTGTTTTTCAATTCCACTGTAATTTATGTATATATAAATAAATAAAAAAATAAACTAAAAAATAATAAATAAATAAAATTGATAAATATTGAAGCGTTAACCGTGGTAATATTATGAGATGTTCTTATTGCCATCATGTTATTGTACTATTCCAGATGATACTAATTGTTACATAATACCTCCTTGAGATAAATGTATAGTATATATCAGGTGCCTAAAAGAGAGCTCAGGCTCTCAACTGGCTCAGCCATGTTAATATTGTTATTATTATCCACTCTGTATCTGTGTTCTTCTGGCTAAATAATCTGTTTCAATTCAATTCAATCACATCTACCACCTCCATCGCCACACTCCACGTCATTCGTATCTCTCACCCTAAGCCTCAGACACCTAGGCGCAATATCCACCCCGAGTAACTTAAACGTCGGTGGTAAATCAAGAAGAGTGGGGAAGAAAGAACTATGAGGTCAGATGTAGAGTGATTAATCCGGGCAAGCTTTGGTCGATCTGCATGCCGCGGCCTCATCTATCAGGGCGCTCATGTGACCCCGGTAACGTAAGCGGACAGCGGGTGTGTGAGGCGCCCCCAGTGTGTTCCCGTCTCTCACAAATTGACGGAGGGCGGCGTCCAGGGTGGCCCACGCTGACGGTGCCTTCACGGGGCTGTGGCTTCCCTAAATGGCTATACCTGCCTGGAAGTTCCCCCGGTCAAGTCACAGAATTTTCTACTAAATCCGGGTGCGTCGAGGAAATAAAACGAACAATAAATAAGTTTTATGTTTTCCTCGGTGACAGACAGAGCCTCTACATCAAGAACACGTGACAACAACAGCTACGCCTTCTACTGGCAAAACTCTTCTTCCTTATTGATGAGCCAAATTTATCACGTCACTTCTCATGCGTAAGCTCTGCCCGTTCCCAAGAGGTCGCGGCACCAGACACCAGAATATAATGGTCTTTGATCTCCCAGACACCGCCCTTGTTCCTCTGTTGCTTCACTACAAAGCCCGGTGTGAAAGGCCACGGTAATGACATCTTCATCCACTGAGACATTATATATTAATATATAACTCTCTATTAACTAACTCCTGATATACACCTAACAAGGAAAAGAAGAGCCATTTCACTTTCCTTCACACTCAAGTTCCAACTCGTTCACTTTCCTTTACAGTCATATTCCTAATACTCGAAATACATTTCAAGTGTGAATTAATATAAAAAAGGAGGGGGGTCAAAGTTTTGATAAACCCTCACGATCGATATAACTCTAAAGTCAGTCTCTCCCCACGATAAACAACCCCACCTTGAAATACCCCGCACCAATTCCCGGTGAACTATTTACGATCAACCTTACATTACAATCGCCCACCACTCCCATCAATCACTCAAACAATATCACAAAAGACAAGTCATTATAAATTAACCACTTCCAGCGACAACAAACAACAACTACGATAACAAACTACTCCCCTACGAAAGCTAGACACTTTCTCACGCTATCCAGCCATTTTCGGCAGACATCTTGGCGACTCACCTCGCCCCTCTCCCTCACACACACACACACACACCAATTAGTACACAGGGCCACGCCACACCCACAACACCCAGCTATAGTACAATGACACGTATGTACGCATCTAACTGATTGACTTTAACCCACAAAAATAACGTCCAAAATTGAATACAAATTACACAAACACTATACCACCAGTCAGAAGACAAAACTTAACTTACAGTTCCTTCATGAACCCTGACTTCGAAATGGGGGAGATACGCCCAGCTCATCCTCAACCAAAATAAACATGATATCCTCTACCTATCATGGTTACTCGTGTGATTTTCAGTCTGAGTCAAATTAAAAAGAAATAACCATAAACCAAAATTAAAACTCGATAGTAACACCAAACTCAAAATATTAAACAAAAATAAAAATAAAGAACTAATATTTGACTAGAGTGGATGAATGATTATGGAGGTTCATCCAGTTTCCCATTAATAATTCTCAACCACAATCTCACATTACAGTAACGACTCCATGTCCAAGAAGAGTAAAAGCTTGAATGAATATTGATTTCAGCGCAACAAGAATATGGACACACAAACAAGTTCCACCTTAACGCTATACCTCACCGTCCTCAATCAAATTTTAACATCACAGTGTCCAGCCCATGACCAAAAGGTAAAACTCTTAAAAAAACAAGAGTTGAATATTGATTTCAGAGCAAAGAAGAATATGGAGGTTCAAGCAGCTCTTCTCTCGAGGTAGTGACATGAGGGAGTAAGTGATGGCCCCTTCCCCTCCTTACCTGTAGCGGTGGGCCCATCCCCTATACCCGAGCTGGTCAACTATGATTTTTGGCACTGCTCATTTGATGCCTCGTAAACCTTCCCCCCCTCCTCCTTTCCCCCTGCCCATCCCCCTCCCCCTCCCAGGAGCATCACTCATCAAGGCGGTGACGTATCAAGCACTCAGGAGGAGGGCGTCAAGTCTCTCCTAATAAGTTCACGCGACTTTTCAATATATATATTTTTTTTTCTATTTCGGTCAAGGGCGTAAAAGCGAGGGTCACGCCGTTCGTTGTTTTGTTTTTTTATGTTTTTTCCCCAACTGTTAGAGAATCATGGAAAAAACATCCTTGGATTAATTAATACGTTTTATCCTTTAAATACCCCCCATGATAACAATTGAGATCGTGAAAGAGGTCGTAACATTGAGGTCGTAACATTGAGGTCGTAACATTGACGTCGTAACAGCAGAGAACATAACATCCAGCCCAGGTCTTCGTCAAGTGTTAATAAGACTCACAGAAAAACACCAACAGCAGGAGGACGAGACTCTTGGCTTAAGCTGAACACTTTATAAAACAAACCTTCCTGTAGTCACCATCACTTTGTATCCTTGGTCACTCTCACCTTATATCTGTAGTCACCATCACCTTACACCTGTGAGTACGACTTATGAGTACGAGCTATGAGTACGACCCGTGAGTACGGCTATCTTATTTCTTCAGTACAGTTCTACATAAATTCATCCAAAGACAACGTTACTTAATAATAATAATAATAATAATAATAATAATAATAATAATAATAATAATAATAATAATAATAATAATAATAATAATAATAATCACAGGTGTATCAAGAGCCACTTGCTTCATCTTGTATTTTGTTAAGAAAATATTTTGGTCTGTATTAATATTCATGTGTGTGTGTGTGTGTGTGTGTGTGTGACGGAGAATGTTAGCTGGATATAAGTCATAACTGAAGAAGAGGTCTCCTGATTCCCATGGTATTTATGTTAGTGTGTTTGTTTGTTGTTTGTTTTATCAGTTTACTTGTTCAAAGGTGTGTTTTATTTACTTCTTGTTTAACTGTAACAGGTAGAAGTAAAACTAGGACACAGTGTAAGTGATAACAGGTCAAATGAGGCCACAACAGCTTTTAACGAGTCAGACAAGAGGGGCAACAACGAAGCGTTGACAATGCGAAGAATCTAACGCTGGGCGAGAGTGAGTGATGTCGAGGTAACTGTCAAACAGGTGATACGAGGCAGGTGTACAAGATGTGAGGCAAGGACGGGATGGGCGACAAGCATGCAAGGAAGGTGTGGCTTAGCTGTAGGTGGGTCAGGTGGTGTGTAGGTGAAAGGACAGGTGGATCAGGTGGTATGGAAGAGGCAAGGTGAGTAGGGTGGCGAGTCAGGTGATTTGAACAATGTAGATGGGACAAGAGCGTTCAGGTGGTTAATAGATATAGATAAAAAAATGCTGATGAGAGGCTAGGTGAGGTAACTACCCCAAAAGAGGGAAATGAAACTAATCTTTATATGCGAGGTAGAGGCAGGTAAGGCCAGGTGAAATAGTAAAGTCATAAGAAATGGCCAATTACTTAATTACAGCCAATTATGGGATGACGGTGCCATTTGAAAGAGCCGAGTCAGGGTGATTTGTCAGGTTGAAATGAGGTCGGTGCACTAGGTGAGGAAGGAGAGCCGAGTGAATTAGAAGATAACAGATTAGTGGATTGAAAGAGGAGTCAAAACTATCTTAAGATGGGTGATGCCAGGTGAGGCAGGTGAGGTACGAGAGGTTAGGTGAAGAAGGTAGACAAGTCCGGGTGAATCAAGGGAATCATCTGTGGGAGAGAGAGAGTACTTCACCTCAAAACAGGCGCATCCCAACACCTTTACACTCTTAAAATGTTGGAGCGGGGACTTTATCTGTTACTGAGTGGGATCAAGAGGGCGTACACCACATCCTCCTTCCAGACAACACCCAAAGGACGGAGTTTTGGTCATGCAATCACGAAAAGGTGCGAAGAAATGTGTATAGGTTCTGATTAACCCAACCTAACCTAACCTCAGCTGGCTCGTGTCAACCTGGTCCACATTTAGCAAAGGACATCGCGTTCATTTCCAACTTTTACCTGGGATGTAGAGAGCACACCTCGCTATAGTGGACGTGCTGGGGCTAAGAGAACGTGTTCACTATAACAGTAAACTTTTGGGGAAGAGATGAAGCATTAGTTTACATTAGAATTTCTAGATCATTTTGGTCTCTACTTTGACTCTCAATTTGGTGCATGAAAATAAGGGAACAGTAGTTGGTAGATACGTCTTTACCTCAAAAGGCAAATTAAAATATTTACCAAACGAACTCACGAGAAGAAGAGTAGAGGTGGAGGTCACCAGTGACTGAGATAGAAGAGGAAGAGGAGGAAGACGAAGAGGAAGAGAAAGAAAAGAAATAAAATAAATTATTCCATTCACGTGGTCGGGCGGCGTACGTGGGAGTGTGACAGGTCGCTGGGTGGGCCTCGGGATGTATATGAGGAGAAATAGAAGGTTATGATACAATTACCTGGCCATGTCGTAAGGTAATTGCAAGTGAGACTCGCCCCCTTGATGCCGTGAAGATCCCAGTTATCCTACGTCACACCAAAGTCAGCTCCCAGAGACATTTTTGGATATATTATTTTACACAGTCACGTTTCCTGGTGCCTCTTATTCCCTTTCCTCTGTTTCGGAGTTGAATTTCAGAATTATGAGACTTTTAGCACTAACGAGAGCAATAAAAGTCGAGAGAAATATTTTCTGGTATTTCCTGTCAGTCTCGGCGGATCCTGGATGTTATGGGGTCCCGTAAAAGGTGAATTAAGCTCGCCATTCTTTCGTCTTTGGTTGTGTGTGTTGCTGAACTTGTGTATGGCTATGGGATTAACATGCCGAGTTAAATGATTAATTGTTTTTTGGTAAGTCAAAGTCTCATCAAAGAAACCTGGAACTTAGCATCAACTGAGTGTCAGGTTGTGTCGAAAAGTCTGTTTTCGTACTGTTTCTATGATCGTGTACAATTATGTATGTACTGTATATATGCACATCTAATTATGTGTGGCTGGAAACTATATCAGACTCCTGAGGTGTGGGTGAGGGCTATATATCAAAACCTTTAGATGTGGTTGGGGCCATAGACTTTGGTTGGAGCTGTACCGGGCCCCTGAGAAGGCTAAGGACATGCACTTATTCTTCAAGCAACACACCCGGAAGCTGACGGATGTACACACACACACACACACACACACACACACATATACACATACCCCCACAAAGACGAGACGCCCTGTCCTTGCCCTCACTGTGAAGCCTGATGGGGGAGGCAGGACTAAGTGACCCTGAAGGTGCAGCTTGGGTTAGGCGCCGCCCTGATGAGTGGACGCGTTACGCAGATTCACGGAGATGAAACGTTCTCTATCCGGGTCAGGAAGCGCTTGCCGGCAACAAGTGCCCTCAAAACTGACTGCGAGAGTGGAGATAAACCCAAAATGTGGAGCCAGATACATTTTTACTTAAAAGTTCATGGAGGGAATTGTTTTTTTTGAGAGAGACCTGGCAAATTTTACTTTATGTCACATAGTGTTTGTGCAATGGAGTATTTGTCCGTAAAATAATTTGAGAGAGACAGTCCTGGTACATAGCAGCGTCAGGAGCTAGGTCATAGTACACATACATTAAGGGTAGTGCAAGAGAGGTTAAAAAACAAAACAAGGTAGGTGAGAACACGCGGCTGTCAGGTGAAGCAGGAGGGTTCGCGAAGGGGCTTGGCTGTCAATTAGCCATTAATGGTGGCGGTGGCGTGGAGCGGGTGAGCTTGTTGGCGTCAGATAAACATCATGACAGACGAACTGGGAATCCTTTAAAGAGAATCACTGTTGGTGTCCTCACCACTACACCGCCTCACACGGGTCATCTCTGGGTCTGGCCCGTGGGGGACTCAAAGGGCGAAGGGAGACAGAACATTGTTGTTGTTGAGAGTCTGTTTTGATATGTTTCTGGTTTGATGTTGTTTTGATGTGTTTGTTTTATTGATGTGTTGTGATGCGTATCTTTTGTTAATGTGTTGTGTTTCTTTTGTTATTGTGCTGTGTTGTGTTTGTTTTGATGTGCTGTGATGCGTATCTTTTGTTAATGTGTTGAGTTTCTTTTATTATTGTGCTCTGTTTTGTTTCTTTTATTATTGTGCTGTATTGTGTTTCTTTTGTTATTGTGCGGTGTTGTGTTTGTTTTGATGTGCTGTGATGCTATCTTTTGTTAATGTGTTGTGTTTCTTTTGTTATTGTGCTGTGTTTGCTCTGTTATTGTGTTTCTGTTGTTCCGGGTCTTTCTCTGCCTTGTCACATTTCTTTCACAATGTAGTTATCATCAAGGGTCATTCTTCTATTTATCAACAACGAAGAGGAGGAGAACAGCGCTGGTTTGGTGTGTTCAGATTCCCTATATTGTTTTTCTTATCATAACTGTTCTTTTTTTTTCTTGTTATTCCTTACAGTCACTCTTTAAACACCTGTTCTAGTCATTAGTATAGAAACCATTTAAAACCTCAAATGCTTCCTCACTGCATATAAAGCTTTTTTCTTATCAGTAAATGCAAAAAAACTGCCAAAAATCATTAATCCCTTCGAGGAACATGATATTTTGGTACACTTCTCATATAAACAACACAAAAGCAGAATTAAGGTAACTTATCCAGTCTCAGGTTTACGGGTGTTGATGATGGCTCCCGCTGTTGTGGTCGATGATGATGTACGTTTAGTGATACATATTACGTACCTGTATCTTTTAATATTACAACAACAGCAGAGAGTGAGTGAGTGTGTAACTGTATTGTGTAAGCCAAGTAACAGTGACGAAGAAATGCCATTATTTTCCATTATATAATTCAAACATCACCTGCCTTTAGCCACAAACTAAATTATGATAATGTGTTTCCTGTACTTCCCCTATATAAATAAGACAAATATAAGAAGAAATCACAAAAAATGGCTCGGGACCAGATCCATCTAAATCGTCTGATATTACTGTGGTCGAAAATGGAGATGATGGGAGGGGTGACTGTAGTATATCCAACATGTGTGTTTTCATAATACTCATTGGCTGCCATGTTTGGTGGGTAATGAGGCAGACACACGGAGCGGCGCCCTACATCCCCTCCCTCAACAACCACGCCTTCAACACTCCTAAACTACACACCTGGCTTTGTACTGGTAATTTTATTCCTATCATTATCGCCGTGAGTCTAAACTAAAGAGCGAGGGATAGAGACATTCGACATGAGCTTCCTACTGAAATATTTGTTTCGTTCTCCTCTAAGGACATAATTTCCAGAATATTTCATTGTTCCCGTTAATTGGTGCCTCCATGATCATTCCACTCCCATCAGCCAGTTTTAAAGGTTACGAGTCGATTTAACATATTCGTCTTGGCCACGTTCATGTGTCTCCTGACCTCCACCACCTCCTCTCTCAGCCTCATATTCATTTCTCTCACCCACGTCCCTCCACCTTAACTTGTGTCTCTCTCACCCACGTCCCTCCACCTTAACTTGTCTCTCTCACCCACGTTCCTCCACCTTGTGTCTCTCTCACCCACGTCCCTCCCCTCCACTTTAACTTGTCTCTCTCACCCACGTTCCTCCACCTTGTGTCTCTCTCACCCACGTCCCCTCCACCTTGTCTCTCTCTCCCCACGTCCCTCCACCTTAATCCTGTGTCTCTCACCCACGTCCCTCCACCCAACTTGTCTCTCACCCACGTTCCTCCACCCAGTCTCTCTCTACCCACGTCCCTCCCCCTCCACTTTAACTTGTCTCTCCCACCCGTTCCTCCACCTGTCTCTCTCACCCACGTCCCTCCACCTTAACTTTTCTCTCTCACCCACGTCCCTTCACCTTGTCTCTCTCTCACCCACGTCCCTCCACCTTAACTTTTCTCTCTCTCACCCACGTTCCTCCACCTTGCTCTCTCTCACCCACGTCCCTCCACCTTAACTTGTCTCTCCCACCCACGTCCTCCACCTTGTGTCTCTCCCCACCCACGTCCCTCCACTCTTTAACTTGTCTCTCTCACCCACGTCCCTCCACCTTAACTTGTCTCTCTCACCCACGTCCTCCACCTTGTGTGTCTCTCCCCACCCACCCTCCACCTTAACTTGTCTCTCCACCCACGTCCTCCACCTTGTGTCTCTCTCACCCACGCGTCCTCCACCTTGTCTCTCTCTCTCACCCACGTTCCTCCACCTTCAGTGTCTCTCTCACCCACGTCCCCCTCCACCTTAACTTGTCTCTCTCACCCACGTCCTCCACCTAACTTGTCTCTCTCACCCACGTCCTCCACCTGGTCTCTCTCACCCACGTCCCTCCACCTTAACTTGTCTCTCTCACCCACGTCCCTCCACCTTGTCTCTCTCTCACCCACGTCCCTCCACCTTAACTTGTCTCTCTCTCACCCACGTCCCTCCACCTTAACTTGTCTCTCTCTCCTCCACCTTAACTTGTCTCTCTCACCCACGTTCCTCCACCTTGTGTCTCCACCCACGTCCCTTCCACCTTGTCTCTCTCTCACCCACGTCCCTCCACCTTAACTTGTCTCTCTCACCCACGTCCCTCCACCTTTCTCTCACCCACGTCCCTCCACCTTAACTTGTCTCTCTCTCACCCACGTTCCTCCACCTTGTGTCTCTCTCACCCACGTCCCTTCACCTTGGTTCTCTCTCACCCACGTCCCTCCACCTTAACTTCTCTCTCTGTCACCCACGTTCCTCCACCTTGTGTCTCTCTCACCCACGTCCTCCACCTTAACTTCTCTCTCACCCACGTTCCTCCACATTGTGTCTCTCTCACCCACGTCCCTTCACCTTGTCTCTCTCTCACCCACGTCCCTCCACCTTAACTTCTGTCTCTCTCTCACCCACGTTCCTCCACCTTGTGTCTCTCTCTACCCACGTCCCTTCACCTTGTCTCTCTCTCACCCACGTCCCTCCACTCTTAACTTGTCTCTCTCACCCACGTCCCTTCACCTTGTCTCTCACCCACGTTCCTCCACCTTGTCTCTCTCTCACCCACGTCCCTCCACCTTAACTTTTCTCTCACCCACGTCCTCCACCTTGTCTCTCTCTCACCCACGTCCCTCCACCTTAACTTGTCTCTCCCCACGTCCTTCACCTTGTCTCTCTCTCACCGTCCTCCACCTTAACTTGTCTCTCCTCACCCACGCCCTCCACCTTAACTTTTCTCTCTCACCCACGTCCTCCACCTTGTCTCTCTCACCCACGTTCCTCCACCTTAACTTGTCTCTCTCACCCACGTCCTCCAATTCTGTCTCTCTCTCTCACCCACGTCCTCCTCCACCCTAACTTGTCTCTCTCACCCACTGTCCCTCCACCCTAACTTGTCTCTCTCTCACCCACGTCCTCCACTTTGTGTCTCTCTCACCCACGTCCCTCCACCTTAACTTGTCTCTCTCACCACATCCCTCCACCTTTGTCTCTCTCTCACCCACGTTCCTCCACCTTAACTTGTCTCTCTCTCACCCACGTCCCTCCACCTTAACTTGTCTCTTCACCCACATCCCTCCACCCTGTCTCTCTCTCTCCCCCGTCCCTCCACCTCTCTCTCTCTCACCCACGTCCTCCACCTTGTGTCTCTACCTCCCTTCACCTTGTCTCTCTCACCCACGTCCCCTCCACCTGTCTCTCTCTCTCACCCACGTCCCTCCACCTTAACTTGTCTCTCTCACCCACGTTCCTCCACCTTGTGCTCCCCCACGTCCCTTCGTTCTCTCTCACCCACGTCCCTTCCACCTTAACTTGTCTCTCTCACCCACGTCCCTCCACCTTGTCTCCTCACCCACGTCCCTCCACCTTAATTGTCTCTCCACCGTCCACCTTAACTTGTCTCTCCCCACCCAGTCCCTCCCACCTTGGTCTCTCTCTACCCACGTCCTTCCACCTTAATCCTGTCTCTCTCACCCATGTCCCTCCACCTTTGTGTCTCCTCTCACCCACGTCCCTCCACCTTAACTCTGTCTCTCTCACCCACGTCCCTCCACCTTGTGTCTCTCACCCACGTCCTTCCACCTTAACTTGTCTCTCTCACCCACGTCCCTCCACCTTGTGTCTCTCTCACCCACGTCCCTCCACTTTAACTCCTCTCTCTCCACCCACGTCCCTCCACCTTGTGCCCTCTCACCCACGTCCCTCCACCTTAACTTGTGTCTCTCTCACCCACGTCCCTCCACCTTAACTTGTCTCTCTCACCCACGTCCCTCCACCTTGTGTCTCTCTCACCCACGTCCCTCCACCTGAACTTGTGTCTTCCTCTTGATCTCTTCCCTGTGATCGACTCATTCCAGGCTCTGGTGATCGCCTCCTCCCTCTTCTCTCCTCGTACCACATGACCAAAAATCTCATCAATTCCTTACCATCTTCCTTTTCATCTGTCTATTATACAAGTACGTCAATCGATATAACCCTAACACTACCACCCAGCGATGTAACACATTCGTAAATGTATTCACAAAACATAATTACTGATAGACACAGATATGATTACGTCTGAGGAGTCCAAGTGAAACGCCTCCCTACAAGTTTTCATTCTCCCGCGTCTCTTCATAACTCACTTTTAAAGAATCAGACGGTAGGTGTGGGCGCCGCTGGTAAAACACGCCATTACTGTCCTTACACACCACACACGTAAGAGCCGGAGCTGCGTGCCACACGACCCGCCCACTCCCTCACGTCTATGGGCAGGTCGAATTTTATGTGAAACCCTAGACTTCAATTAAGTCATTGTTTAAAATTCCAGCAAGGCGGAGTTGGATACTCGGGTCTTCTATTGTTATGTTAAAACCCAGGTAAATGTGTCACGGTCGATGTCTTGGCAGGACATTTAAATGTTCCCAACGATTGTATTTTCCTCGCTACTAAATAAGCAAAATCTAATTAGCTACCAAACCAAACGCTCAAGATAAAATCAGCTATTTGCATTCGTGACCACGCATCCTCAACGTCCTTTCTCCACCTTACTTCTTTCCCCCGGAGATTTCATGTGTCGGGCCAATTATTCACGTCCTCTGTTCTGCTAATTATTTTTTTCTTTAGGTCAGCAGCCAGTGGCAACCCCATCAGAGGTTTCCCATATTGCTGGTGCTTATCCATAGTACAAGGCAACAATCTTTCCCATAATCCAAAATGAATATTCATGAAGAATGGACCATTTCTTTCATCAATCCTCACCATAACTCTTGTCACATCCATACAAATGTTGGCACAGTTCAATCCGCGACTGACTCCCAACACCCACCCCCTCCCCATCCCCCGGACCTTCCCACTCACGCTGTAAACCAATCACCTCGGAAGAACTCAACAGAGCCATCTCTAATACCAAAATAAAGCCCCTGCTTATTCAGGCATCACCAAGGAGATCCTCAGCCACATAAACAACCCGGCCATGGACAGACTGAGAACCACAATGAACGCTTGCCTGGCCTCGGGTTACTTCCCAACTAAATTCAAAGAGGCCATTATTACCCTAACACCAAAACAAGGAAAGAACCCGGCCGTCCCACTAAACTACAGACCGATCTCCCTCCTCGAAGTACCTGGAAAAATACTAGAAAAAATCATCAACAACCGTCTGAGAAATCACCTGGAAACAACAAACTGAGTCAACTGTAGACAATTCGGGTTCAGGAAAGGGAAGTCCACCACAACAGCGATAGCCCTGGCATGTGAAAACATAGCCAGAGCCGCGGCGAGTAGTAGACAATGTAATCTAACTCTCCGGGATGTGGCGAAGGCATTTGACAAAGTCTGGTACGACGGTCTAAAATATAAGATCCTCCAACTTGGACTTCCCACCAACATTGAAAAGTTGCTTTTGCAACTTTCTTGACGGCAGAAATACCAGACTGAGGGTAAGACAACACACAGGAGAAAACTTCCCACTCATGAGTGGAGTCCCTCAGGGGAGCGTCCTCTCCCCTACCCTATATATTATTTACACAAGTGACACCCCGCCTCCCACTAGAATTGGTAACGAAGATATTATGTATGCAGATGACATCACTCAAATAACAACACATCAAGGAAAATCGCGAGTGCTACAGGCCGACAACACCAGGCGGGAATTAGAAAGGGTAAATAATTACGAAAAACAATGGAAAATCTAAACCAGTCTCCCGAAATTCACAGTGATACCCTAATGCAGAAGGAAAACCCATCCATTAGTAACCAATAATGCCCAGATAGAATACAAAAGCAGAGGGACCCTCCTGGGCCTGCATATATCCAAGACAGGTTACTCCCGTCATGTCCACACCAGGAAGGAAAAAGCAAAAAGAGAGCTGAGAAAACTATACCGCTTTAAAGCGCTTCCTGAGAAAATAAAACTCCGCCTGGTGACATCATTTATTACACCGATATTAACTTACCCAGCAATACCTCTTCATACTATGAGCACCACTCAAATATTAAAATTACAGGTGGTTCAAAATGAAGCCCTAAGATTCGTCACAGGCGAAAGATACCCCTTCACCAGAAACATAGCCAAGATACATAGAGACCTGAGAATGAAACTCATCAACCAGCAGCTGCACACCCAGGCCAGCAGAATCTGGCAAAAGATTGAACGATCAGAGCAAGAACTCCTTCAAAGAGTTCCACCAGATAACAACAACAACCATACATGGTTCCCAAAAGTTACCAAATCTCAAAAAGTCCGTTACCGCCCCCGATCTACACGGCCAAGCAATAGACAACCTCCCTAGACCAGTATCCGCCAGTAGGGTCGGCGGAATATGAAATAAGGCCCTTAAAACACCCATGTATGGGATAGGGTAGGATGTCTAGTGCCTGTACCGACAGACAATAACTAACCCATGACACAACCCTAACACACTATTAGCTTAGCTAGGCGGTCAGCCCGCCCTCTCTTACCTCCTCCTAAACTTCTTCAATTTCCGAACTATACCTTCCTTCCCCCACCTCTAATCTTCTTTCACCCCTCTTTTCTCTAAAAAAAAAAAAAAACTGTCTCACCATCACCATCATCACTTCTCACCAATAAGGACAAATCTTCTCCCGCCACAACTATTCCCTACTGACGAGGACCTACACAGCAGCCTGGAGTAGCATGAGGGTACACGAGGTATATCACTAACAATAAAATAGAATACATATAATGATAATTTCCTCCCCTACTAGATCCATTCTCTTCCTATAATCGACAAGATTTCCTCTCATTTTCTTGTCTACCGCAACCATTAAGTACTTATATTACAACAGTCCATCTCCCACTAAGACTATTTCCTATCCGACAATACCATCTCCTCTTTGTACCACGGCCCCTTTCCTCTCTCGCCAACCCATCCCACTCCCACTTCCTCCTACATCAGAAGACCTTCCCCTCCACTCCTTTACATACCTCTCATTTCCCTGGCCCTTCCCCTACCCCCTCCCCCTCCTTCCTCTCCCCACTACCCTGACCATTCCCTTCCTCCCACCACCATTTCCATCTCGACTTAAGACCAGACCTCATCCTCCCTCATCCGACAATCAGCGCCTCAATCACAGAAATGACCACTTCACGCACTTATCCATCTCCTTCTAAAGCTATATTCAGTGATGCCCTTGACCCTTCCCCTCTCCTACCATCATTGCCACCTGCTCACTCTCACTCACTCGCACATTCACTCACTAACTCACCCTTACTACTTACCTCACCATAACCTATTTACCCACTATACCCTTCTCCCCTCCTCAGCTCACTAATGCCACCTCCTCACCCCTACCCAGTTACCACCCCTACACTACACCCCCTCACTACCTACCTGCCTCAACACCCAGATCTCTCGCCATCTTCCCTCAATCTTGACCTCGCCGGCGTCAACTCCTTCCCAATATTTTCAACAAACTCAATTTTCACCTTCAGAGCGATAGACATTTTATCCTTTATTTACCATTATCTTTGCCATTACTTTTACACCAACATATAATTTACACACACGGTAATAAATAAATAAAAAATAAATAAATCAGGTGACTTGACCAATTAATCAACTATAATCACGATATTACAGACTTACCCCCTCCCTTGATCTCCTTCATCTCCACGGTGTAAATAAACTTTTAAACCTCTCCTGGTCCTCCATGTCTTTAACATTACCCGGGGATCATAATATCGAGTGAGGAGCGTAAAATGAGAAGTTGTGAGATGTAGAGGACGAGGAGGAGGGGGGGGAGGAGGAGGAGGGGGGGTAGGAGGAGGGAGGAGGAAAGGGAGGAGGGCGGGGAGGATCACGGTCACCTGCCTCCTCCTGCGAGTGAAAGTGATATTATAAATTGGTCTTTGAGGAGAGTAAATAAATATATCTTAAGGTAAACAAAATGAAAGTGAGTGTTTGAGAATTGATCATAAATGAGCAGTCGGGTTAAGGGGCACTTGAGAAAATTCCTTCACAAAAAAAAATACTCGTAGTCATCGATCAGGTTAGGTCGAATTACGTTAGGTTAGGTCAGATTACATTAGGTTAGGTCAGGTCACATTACGTTAGGATAGGTCAGGTCAGATCAGGCCAGGTCAGGGACGCATGGAACGGCACAGATCACAACCAAAGACACATAAATAACACACAAACGACACACGTCCTCACCCAGTCGAAGAAATACCTTAAAAACAAAAACAAAATCTCACTTTCCTCGCCCTGCTTACGACAAAATGTACTATAAAATTCCACACGACACTGGTACCCCGGTGAGTTGGTAATTTGACCTCTGACCTCTTCCTTGTGGCCTTGGACGCACGCAACAGGTATTTATACACGACAATGTCTGGTGATGATGTAGACACAATGTATGAAGGTTTACTATTAAGAAGTTATGGTGTTTGAAGAGAAGGAAAAACTCCACTTGACATTTGACCTCTGTTTGTGACTTTGATCTTGTACGCCCGGGTCTGGTTCTTGTCCGTTATTTAGTGATGAACCATACATAAACGTGCGCACACACACACACACACACGGAGGAGGGGGAGGCTTCACTGAATTACCCTGAGTGGGTCAATTGTTCTGGAGGAAGACACGAATCTGCGACGATCGAATGGATGGATGGATGAATTGAAATACCGAAAGATGAAAGGGCTGAAGGATAGAAGGGAGGAAGGACGTAAGGATGGAAGGACAGAAGGATGGAAAGACGGAAGGATGGAAAGACGGAAGGATAGTCAGGGCTAAACAAAGGTACTCAAACTATCCAACCAGGAGCGAACTCGTAACAATGGTTTTAAATTAGCCAAATTTAGACTTAGGCGCGAGATAGGTAAACGTTGGTTTAAAAATAGAGTAGTGGAACAAGTTACCAAACATCATCATCAACTCGGATACGCTGAATAGCTTCAAACATAGGTTGGATGGATATATGAGCGATAGGGGTTAGGTGTAAATGGGACTGCCCAGTATGGGCCAATAGGCCCGCTGCAGTTTCCTCCACTCTTATGTTCTTATGTTAAGGATGGGAGGACGGACAGATGGATAGACAGACGTTTAGTACCAGTAAAAATGCAGCATAACCCAGCGGAAAAGGTTTATCAAGTAATAGTAGCGTGCAGAGGACAAACTCCAATCAGAGAGAACACTCCACATTAACACACACCTGTACAATCCCTCTCTCTCTCTTCACTCCACTCTTCCGTTCCCTCCCTCCTTCTCTACCTTCACTCCACTCTTCCACTTCCCCTCTCCTTGTCTACCTTCGCTCCACTCTTCCACTCCCTCCCCCCACCCCACCTTACCCTCCCTTCCCCCCTCCCTACTACGCCTACACACAAACACCGAAGTAAAAAAAACATTATCTTCTCCATCTTCTTATTTCGCTTTATCATCATGTAAATATTTTCTTCTCATCTCATACGTTCACTCTGCCTTTATCCTCTGCTCAGGCTTCTTCACTTATCTCTTCTGATGCCTGAGATTTAATCCTTCAATACAACTTTTCAATCGCGAGTCTCCACATTTTATTTTCATTATTTGGTTTAACATCAGGGGAAAAAATATGTTTCTCCTTAAAATTAAAGAAAAAATATCATTGTTATGCCACAAATTTAACACACAGAGAGTAATATTGTTGTTTTTCTATGGGACGTCATATTCGTGTAGTTTATATTCGTGTTATAGATGTTAAATTTTCGTGAGTCATTTAACTCAGCCAAAATCACGACTTAGACCCCGTTCTATGTACAGTAATTATCCCAAATTCCCTCGATAATTACATCATCTGGCACTGTACGTGATTGGTCTAGACATTGTTAATCGATGACTTTTGCTTTTTATTACAAACTAACAACAATAAATGAAAAAAATCCCGCTAACAGTGATAAAAATACCGAGTAAATAGATGTTATGTCCCTTACCTCAAGTGTCCAGGAAATTTTTTCCACAACTGTACCCTTTATTATTTCCCTTGTTGTATTTACGTTCCCTTCACATCCGCTTCTTGTCTTCTCTCCTGTTTAACACTTCCTTCTCCCTTGTTTTTTATATCTTAATTAAACATAACAGCATCCGCATATTAATATGATAATAAATTGTTAAATCAATGTATCTCCAAGGTTCGTGCCCTCCTCTTCTTCCTTTTCCTCCACTTCTTCCCCTTCTTCTTCTTCTCTTACTCCTCCTCCACTTCCTCTTCCCCATCCTTCTGTTCCTCCTCTCCCTCCTTCTCTAAGTATCCTCCTAACATTCCACACAGTCAATCTTCCCCATTATGTCTCACACAATGAGTCTCTGTACACAGGTGGCAGCAGCCGTGAACTCCAGCACCCCTGTGTGTGTTTGCACTACCCCGACCGAGAGGGTAACAAGCAGTGAGCAATTAACAGTGATTTCCTCATCCAATTTTTTTTGTTCGCGTGTAGGAGGTGTGGGAGAGCTGATGCCACACCCCTGCACACTCGTTTCAGCAACGCCTTACTTAACTCAGTCTATATTTGGAAGTTAACGTTGTTGTGCTCTGCCAGGGAGCTTTGTTGTGTCTTCTGGCAATTCCTGTTTTCAATCAACTAAAATTGATGAACGCTGTATTGGTAAAATTCTGTCTATGTAAATATGTATGTCTGTTTGTCTGTCTGTCTGTCTGTATGTATGTATGTATGTATGTACAGTATGTATGTAGGCAATTGACCATAAAAGGGAAACAAGTGGACTGGCACCCTCTTCCTCATCACCCGGCTGGACGGCTGTCACCCGGCGAGGTGTTTACTAACAAGGTCCTCCGCCAAGGACTGCCAGCCGGTGGTCAAAAGGTCCCGGGTAGGAAAAAAATAATAGTGAAGGATGATGCATTAAGCCATCCAGAGCCTGAATATCCTTCTTAACACACACACACACACACACACACGAGTAAACATTTTGTATCCGATAGCTAATAAAATCATTTCCCTTCAATTTATTTCATATCTTAACAATATGTACTTTTTTTCAACGTCGAGTGTGAGTTCTATAGCAAAAAGTAAATTCAAGCAAACGTCCAGAAGGTGTTAATATGTGTTAGTGGTGCAGGCTGGGCGGAACAGCTCCAGAGATACAGACGTATGTTACCACAGGCTAGGAACTAATCATGGAACCTCATGCCCGCACAGATGTGGATTTACCAGATCACCTTACGTCCACTACCACCACCACCGCGCCCTTACACGAGAGGTAAAATCACAGCAGGGCCCCTAAGCACTACTTTGCATAAGAATGTAGACATAAGGTTGAGAACAGGTGCCCTCTGACGTTAGGCACTAGGCGAGCTGTGATATCAGCAAACACTGCAACAGCGCCAAACAGGTAACCGGAAATCAGAGGTCATCTGACCACCCGTGATGCTCACAACACGATGGGGAGACTGTGTCACAACCTGAATATTTAAGGAAATCGCAAGGTTTAAAACAGGAAAAAGAGAACAAAAAGAAGGACTGATCATCTACTTGGATGGAGGTGGGGTGGGGGGGGAGGAGCTACATTTTCTGTCCTCTGTGTATGTATGTATGGGTGTATGTATGTATGTATGTATGTATGTATGTATGTATGTATGTATGGGTGTATGTGTGTACTAAAGTATGTTTGGGAGATGGTACTATGAATATGTGTGAATAACATACCATCGTCCACCAGCAGGTTTCTAACCCCCCACCTCACATGAGTTGCTGAGGAGGTCACTACCACTTGTACCACGAAGGGCTTAAAGTCATCTGAGTGTCATCTTAACACCAGAGAGGAAGCAATTAATCCGAACTCAATCAATGATCGCAGCAGGAACGTCTTACCCAATGACCTGCCATCACTCGGGTACAGTAAATATCGTTTAATCGCACATTTACATAAACTCTGACTAAAATAAACACAAGTTCAAATGACTGTTTCAGTCACTCATGGTGCATGATCCTCGCCTAAAGAATGTAGCAAAGGGTCTGTCTGTCCTATATAAAAGCACAACCTCCATATAACAGTATGCCAAAAAAACAGCCAAAATCCGTTACAAGATGGAAAAGCCATAGCAATTAAAAGAAGTATGAAACATAAAATCCATGATACATTTCAAGAAAAATTTTTGGCAATTGAAATTAACAGCACCACGGGTCCAATCATAATCGGCACCTGCTACCTCCCTCCAAGACGACCTATCTTTCCAATAGCAGACATGCTCAGATTGATGAGGAGGAACATACCTGCATACTTTCTGGGCGATCTCAACGCTAGACACCGCATACTAGGACACCATACCAACAACGCAGTAGGCCGGGTCCTGAACACACTAGTGAGCCACGGCAACGTAGTACACCTCGGACCGGAATTCCCCACGTACATTAGAGCAGGCCACACAGGATACCCAGATCTCGTGTTAACAAATCAACACCACCACTTAAACATACTACTCGAACCTGGCCCAATATCCACTAGTGATCATCTCCCTAACATAGCCACACTCTCCACAGTCCCAATACAGATCCCGGCCAGGCTAAGATTCAACTATAACAGGGATAACTGGGAAAATTTCAAACAAGAATTAACAACCCGCAACCCATACAATTACGCAACAGGCACACTTCTCTAAAAGACCAATCACTGGACACATGGTACGAGCACGTTAGCCAGGCCATGAAACACAACATAAGAACATAAGAATGGAGGAAACTGCAGCGGGCCTATTGGCCCATACTGGGCAGTCCCATTTACAGCCAACCCCTATTGCTCATATAAGCACCCAACCTATGTTTGAAGCTATCCAGCGTATTCGAGTTAATGATGATATTTGGTAACTTGTTCCATTCATCCACTGCTCTGTTTCCAAACCAGTGTTTACCAATTTCGCGCCTAAATCTAAATTTGTCTAATTTAAAACCATTGTTACGAGTTCGCTCCTGGTTGGATAGTCTGAGTACCTTTGTAATGTCCCCTTTGTTTAGCCCTGACTTCCATTTATACACCTCTATCATGTCGCCCCTCGCTCTACGTCTCTCGAGGGAGTGCAAATTGAGATGCTTTAACCTGTCTCTGTAGTCAAGTTTCCTAATGCCCGGGATTAGTCTTGTCATTCTCCTCTGAATTCTTTCCAAGGATTCTATATCCATTCTGTCATACGGTGACCACAACTGCACTGCATAATCCAGGTGAGGTCTCAAAAGCGCAAGATATAATCTTAAGATGACCTCGCTAGTCTTGTAACTAACACTCCTTTGTATGAACCCAAGTATTTTATTAGCTTTGTTACGAGCAAAAACACATTGTTTACTTGGCTTAAGATTCCTACTTATCATTACTCCTAAATCTCTCTCGCAGTAGGATTTCTCAATGGCATCGTTGTTCATCTGGTAACTGGTTTCCCTGTTTACGTCTCCAATACTGAGTACTTTACATTTGTTCACATTGAATTTCATCTGCCATTTTTCAGACCATTCGAAAAAAAATTCTAGATCTTCCTGTAGTTTTGCGAAGTCCTCGTCAGATTTAATTACACGTCCTATTTTAGTGTCATCAGCAAATTTACTTATGTTGCTGTCTATGCCGATATCTATGTCGTTTATGTATATAATAAAATTAATGGTCCAAGTACTGAGCCTTGGGGAACTCCACTGGCAACGTTGCTCCAATGGGATTTAGTGCCGTTAATGCCCACTAGCTGTTTCCAGTCCTGTAACCACGCCCTAATCCATTTTAGAATATTGCCTTTAATGCCATGTGCTTCTACCTTTCTTATTAGTCTTTCGTGGGGGACTCTGTCGAAGGCTTTGCTAAAGTCGAGATATACCACATCATAATTGTGCCCCTCGTCCACCGATTCGAAAACTGATGAAAAGAATGTTAATAGATTAGTTAGACATGAACGCCCACTTGTGAAGCCATGCTGGGAATCATTGATCAATTTGTGCTTCTCCAGGTGGTTTCCAATAGAGTTTGAAATGATTGCTTCCAGTAATTTGCCTACAATTGATGTTAGACTGATTGGACTGTAGTTAGAGGATAGTGATCTATCCCCCTTCTTGAAAATCGGTATTACATTCGCTGTCCTCCAGGATTCTGGTACTAAACCTGTTTTTAAGGACATGTTAAACAACTTTGCTAAGGGCATACTAAGCTCGTCCTTACATTCCTTTAATACTCTGGCAAATAATCTCATCTGGACCAGGCGACTTATTAGGCTTTAGTTTGTCTATTTGCTTACTAACATTGTAACTAGTCACTACTATTTCACTTAATTTGTTTTCTTCACTATCTCTGAATAGAGTCGGTGCCTCGGGTATCATGTTTAAATTTTCGGTGGTGAAAACTGTTGAAAAATAGTTATTCAGATTATTGCTCATTTCTCGATAGTTATCAGTTAGCTAGCCGGTATCTGACTGTCTTGGCCCAATCTTTACTCGTGTTTTAGTTTGATACATTTGATAGAATCCCTTGGGGTTTGTCTTCGCCCCCCTTGCTATCCTCAGCTCATTATTCCTCTTTGCTTTCCTAATCTTGGTCTTAACCCTACCGGCTAATACCTTATAATAATCCCGGAGGTATTTTTCGCCACGAGTTATCCTCTTACCTATAGCCTTTCTTTCACGAACAATACAACATTTTGCCATTAAACATAAGAACATACAGACAAGCACAGGGAGTATGGTACAAACTAGAAGTCATCGAAAGACGAAATATATACTCAACTAAAAACAGAGGACACCACAAGATCACACAACTGGTGGCCTAAAAGCCTTCTCTATAACTCTCAAGAGCCACAACTACTGTACACTAAACAAATAACACATCCTTATTTACACCTCCTTTTGACCAACACTGACATGCACCCTAGAGCCAGACCCATTATACACCACAGCATAAATAACTTCTTGACGCCAGTTACACCTTATTTTCGACCATAATAATAAAAATATATGATGAGAGTGTTCTACTAGTTACACAAGGACCTAGTAGACCTCTCCAACTAACACAATAACAAACATCTCCTTGCTAGCTAGCTTAGCTTCCCCTGTCCACTTTGACCTCGGGCGACCTCTTGGTGCGGCCTTCACCACAGCCAATCAAATCGCCTCTGTTAGGTGGATAGCCCTGCTCTTATTCTCTACTACTTTACTTCCCGTTTCATATCTTTCCTTCTACCTTTCCTCTTCTCTACCTTCCCATGGCAAACCATTGCCATTTTATCTTCATTATCATCATCACAGTTTACAGATCATACACACCCCCGAGACACACTAACCATCACCCTAACGCTCACTCTATACGCCCCATACACTCATCTAAATTATCAAGTATCAGTACAGAACTACCAGCTTTCCACTGTGAAACAAAATCCATTCCCAAACTCCCAGCAGCAGAAAAATACTCTTTAAAAACCCCCAGGCGGTGAAGTTTGGATCCCGGCTTGTTCTCACGAGTTTGGTTAAAAGATACGTGCTCCTTCACCGTCCTAAGTAGGAGATGCTACACACTTTTTTTTTGTAAATTCTCGAGGGGTTTTCAGGAAAGGGAAGTAGGGTGGGTGAACCTTCTCGTGGTCTGGTGTCCAGTGGTCCGGTCATTAGGGTTCTGGCGTCTTGTGGTCCTTTCGTTAATAGTCTGGCCTCTTAGGATCTGGCCTCTTGTGGTCCGGTCTGTAGTGGTCCGGTTGTGTTGGTACTTTTTTATAGATATATATCACACACAAATATATATAATGGTTCTGGAACTAATAAGTGGCTGGGCTGAAGTAAACACCTTGATGGTTTTACTTTCTTGTAGAAAAATATAGTTTCACAGGTACTTAGTTCGGTTTACAGTATATTGTACCTTCTCTACTAAGGGAAGTGTCTTAGTGCACTTATATAGGAGAACACAAGTGAGGTGTTCACTGGGTAACAAATGATACGAGTCTGTCTGCTCTCTCCTCTCGCTCAGAGCGTGAGACTCAAGGAGGAGCGGGCAAGGTATTTGCTAAATCAGCTTGACCTGTGGCTCAACCTCTGATGAAGTTATAGACCACAGCATGTATGATATGCATGTATGTCATTGTTGAATAACTTGGTGAATAACTACTGAGTCATTGTTGAATAACTTAGTGAATAATTGGGTATTATACATTTAAGTATTATACATTTAGGTGAATATTTATATAATACAAATGGTGCTGTTAAACGGTCTCTAGTGGTCCGGTGTCTAATGGTCCGGTCGTTAGAGATCTGGTCTCACATTGTCTGACATCCAGTGTCAGGTCTTTAATGGTCCGGCCACCTTGTGGTCCGGTCTTTAATGGAAGAATCTCTGGAGGGGGTGAGTAATGTTGTGTCGGACTCACTTTTATGCAAGCGTGGTAGACCTGCAGTGGTGTACCAGGCGGTGACCAAGTGAGTATAGTGTCTGGCTCACTTACAAGTAGGGAGGGGACAAAGGCGGGCTACATCTTCCTCCTCCTCCTCCACCGCCTTCAACACGGGCTGCCTCTAGCTAAATCCTCTTACTCCGACTTAGTTGAGCTTAACTCGACTTTCCCACAATTCGCGGCTTGGAACAATTCTAACCCACATAATCCGAGGGGGTCTCATTCACCGCTTGTTTCGTCTCCGTACAAGTGTCCCGTTTCCCGCAGACAGGAGAAAGGAACCGTTCCACCCGGGGTTATTTACGATTAGTCGGGTAATTTGCTTCATCTGAGTGACAAGGTTTCTCAAATTATGCTATGAAATCCTCTTCGGATTTGCTCGATACACCAAACCAGACAACTTTTCCTCTAAATAAACTTGAGTGTGCGTGTGTGTGTGGAATAATGCACCGATTATCATAATGTCTTCTATTCCCTATTTTATTCTAATTACTTATACATTAATTTACCTATTTAGTCAACTGTGTCTCTGGTATGTGAGAGGAGGTCGCCGCGCCTAGACAAGAAGCCGGGGTTAACGTGAATGATAATATTAACATTTGGCGAGTATTTTGTTGTGATGTGTAAAGAGAGAATTGAAAGAGATGGTCTAGCTCGCCACCACCATCCTCACCACCAACACCATCATCACAGACCCTCATCATCTAGGTGTACACGCAGGACGACGGGTGACGACCCTCTAACTGGTTGTGGTGTGTGTACTTAAATTATGCCTGATGATGGTCGTGGTCACCAGATACTGCCGGGGAGGCCCTTGTCTCCCTGGGAACGACACGCCCACCCAAAATGCATTGTTAGTCAAGAAGACTCCGTAAGACCCATATTATATATAATAAATAAATAAATAAATAAATAAATAAATATATATATATATATATATATATATATATATATATATATATATATATATATATATATATATATATATATATATCCTCGTATATTTCATCAACGTATTCAAAAGAAAAATACCGACAGGTCATCAGAGCTCCAAAAAATAAAACATATTGATATATTAAGACTAATTCATATACTGCTATCTTGTTGTACTCAAATGAAATATATTGATACATATATACCCCTAATAATAAAAAACTTATATATTAATAAATTCAACTAAAAATTCTGATACAATGATACACGCAACAGAAAATTACTACCACAGCAACACACTCAAACGAAAAATAACGAAATATATGTAACATTCCCCTCTCCCTCACCCCTCCGGAATAAAACAATACAAACACATTAATAACATGCAAACGTAATGAGTGGCTATGACAAAAACAGAGAACATACATTAAACATTAATTTTCACAGGTTATGCATTCAGCCACGGTCAATGTTACACACGGGAAAGCTTGTGGCCTGTCAGGTTCCACTCAACTCCACCCAAAAGTAACACGCTGAGGGTATCGTTGGATCATAATTATATATTTACATACATGGTTCCTCACCTGAGCGAGGACGAGGGAGGGAATATTTCTTAGAACCTGGTGTTTGTTGCGGTGTGTCGGGGCCTCTCCCTTAGATTCTCACTAACTCGCAAAGTTGATGTTTGTTTGTTTTTCCACTTAGCTGGTGAGTTTAAGTACGAGTCTGACGCCCTGAGTAAAGCTCCAACACAATAAATATGTTCCAAATGGCTTCAAATACACACTGAGACTATACTGTACCATTAATAGTTGTGTTCACTTAGGCACCAGCCAGGGGACAAAGTTTGATAAATCTTTGTGAATCTGGAATCTATTAAGACCACTGTAAATGTTGGTGTCTCCTGTTGAGATTCAGAGAGAGAGAGAGAGAGAGAGAGAGAGAGAGAGAATTAAGAAGAATGATTGATCCCAATAAACCGTCAGGAACGTTTACCGAAGAATGATGTAAGCCAGAACGTTTACCTACAGGATCATGTAAACCGCGTTGATTCCATTAAGACAAGAGAACCCACCCGCAAGAGAAAGGGACGGAGGGGGGGACGGAGGAGGGACGGGGGGCACACGTGATAGGAAAGAGTTATCACCTCAGAGATAATTAATACCCGAATTATCTCTAAGTCGTAAACACTAAAACTTTATGATCTAGAAGATGAATTTGTTATTTAAGGTCTCGAACGAGGGTTAGGAAGAGGGAGCGACTGAGGAGACAATTCATTAGCAGGACCTCTCAGTGAGAGGTCACGGTGAATGGTGATGGATAGTGGGTGTCAGCCAGGGTGTGGAGACCAGCGCCCTGCTCTGGTGCGTGTAGGTGGGTGTGTAGGTGGGTGTGAGATAGTTGCGCGTGTACTTGCTCATGTCTCAGAATGGATGAACGTGTGGGCATGCGAGCTTGCGTGCTTGTTTACTTGTTTATTTGCGTACGTATACACGTCTGTGTATATGGATTGATGGATGGATGGATGGATGGACATGTGCGTGCTGTGTACATCAATATGGATTTAGAAAGGATATGGGCTGTCACCATAAAAAATCAACAACATATTCAAGCCACAATATTCATAATAAAATTATCACAATAACATAAACACAATAACAACAAAAATAATAGAAAATTCAATAACAACAACACTACAGTAATACCAATACAAACAACAAAAATAATAGCAAAAAAGCGAAGAGAAAAATAATAAAAGCTTCAGGAGTTAAATAAAAGTAACTATTTTAAAACTGGATGATTGAGCTCTGCGTCACGGCGTTGTGTGGAACCAGGGAGATACACTGGTGACGCTGAAAAATATATCTTTAAGAGTCCTGCCCACGGTGGTGTATCTGTCAGTGTGGCCGTAGTGATGTACAGTAGCTAAAAAGGTATGTGTGCATACTCTGTGTGAAACAATATGAGACCACGGACAATAGGTACTGGGATATGAGTGTTGTCTACTTATACTGTATGTTAGTAATCACGTTACCATTTATTTTATTCTTATAAGTCAACTCACCCCCTGCGTTGGATACTGAATGGCGGTGGGTGAAGACACTCATACCAACCATCCCTAGACATTGCGAGTTGTACGTATCATTTTGGAAGTCGTCGGACCCACACTGTCAGATACTTTATTTAGCTACTGTACATGCTATCGTGTTCCTCTTGACACTATGGTGAATATATACTCGAGTTTAATACACAGTGTCGTCGAAACAGAATGTCTAATATATAACTATGTACAATTGGTTCATTCTTTTTCGATGACCCTGAGATAAATACACCCATCAATAAGGAAACCCGACTAATTTCCCATGCTTGTTTTCATTTTAACTACAGTACTGTCGCAACCCTCACATCATCCAAGAGTACTGTTCCATCCTCCGATAATCCCACAGTACTGTCCCGTCCTCCTATGATCCCAGAGTACTGTCCCATCCTCATATGATCCCAGAGTACTGTCCCGTCCTCCTATGATCCCAGAGTACTGTCCCATCCTCCTATGATCCTAGATTACTGTCCCATCCTCCTTTGATCCCACGGTACTGTCCCATCCTCCTTTGATCCCATAGCACTGTTCCATCCTCCTATGATTCCAGAGTACTGTTTCATCCTCCTATGATCCCAGAGTACTGTTTCATCCTCCTATGATCCCAGAGTACTGTTTCATCCTCCTATGATCCCAGAGTACTGTTTCATCCTCCTATGATCCCAGAGTACTGTCCCATCATTCCAGAATACTGCCCCGTCACCTCACCATCCCAGAATACTATCTCATTCTCCCATCATCCAAGGTACCATCCACACACCTGTCTTGAACCTTAAATGCATTACCTTCGACAGTATCTTTACAAGCGCCCTTCTATGCGGTATAGAACAGGTAAATCAAACCGAGTTCCCTTACCACACACCTGGAGGAGAAGACACGACGCGAGTATTGTTGTAATCTACTTAGGCACTTCTTATGGCCTTATGTGAAATAGTTCACTTTGTTTTACTTTCTATATTAGATAACTTTTCACAAAATATTCAAGTTTTATTTTCGGGGGAAGATGCGGTTGGTATAATTTATAATTAATTCACAGCAAACTAAATAGCACTACCGTCTTTTATAGTATTTAACTCTTTTTAACTATATCAAGAAATTCAAATCGTCGTCCTCAAAAGGGTTAAACCATCGTCCTCAAAGGGTTAAACCATTATCCTTAGAGCGTTAATGATGTCACAAACAGAAGCATCAGTAAGACCAAACAAGATTACATCAAAAACGAAAATATTAAAACGCTGATCCTCTCACCGACGATGGAGTTACATTTCAACAAAAATTTTCAACATGGGTTTTGGCGAGATCATTAACATGGTAGAAAAAAATCTTTATGGTTGTAAGCTCGGCTCGTACATCATAGTGCTGTCAGGGTGTGTTGTTTTATAATGCTGTGCCCTTACTAATGTGGAGGCGCACAAATCATTAAAACACTGCAGGCATACAATATTTAATTTGCCTCCACTCACTTAATCACTCCAGGGAGGAAGAAAAGAATTATAAAATATTTATTTATTAGTTTAAAGAAGACAACCTTTCAATGCTCCATGGCAAACGCTTGTTCAAGTGTCTTGCTGTGTAAATAAAAAAAATATTACTTGATGCGAATGGATGGAAACAATGCACTGAGGAGAATGAGAGATTTAGGGGTACCGGGTAGCAGCATTGGACGAGCGGCCCACCAAGCCACAATAAACGTGGGACTCATAATAAAGAACTCCTGAAGAATTACGAGAGTATCAAGAAACTCCTCTGTCTCATCCCGGAGCTGTATAAGGCAATGAACTGTACTGACCGAGTGTTGGCAACAGTGAATCGTATAAATTAACACCGTAAATTTATGAAGGCTTTCTGATATTTGTATATTTACATCCATCATTCAAGGTGCCATCTTCATGTCTGAGAGCTGGCGACCTTGACCCTCCACTCCAGACGTTTTCGGGCTGTCTTTTAACAATTCTCCCAGTTTGTCTACATTAACGTGTAGAAATTCGTCGTACTTGGGAGTTCTTAGTCAGGGCCGGATTAAGCTTAATAGGGGCCTGAGACACAGATCAACTTGAGGCCCCCTACCCTCAAGGTATATATATATATATATATATATATATATATATATATATATATATATATATATATATATATATATATATATATATATATATATATATATATATATATATATATATATATCAAGAACAAAATATACCAAAATTTGTCAATATTAAGCTTCTGCAAAAAAACACATTCAATGTTCATAAGAGACAGTGAATTGAGAGGGTTGCTAGGACATCGTTGAACGCAGTTCATGTTTTATACGCTTCAACTTCGAGAATGTTTGGATTTGGGGCCCCTTAGAGTCGGGGGCCTGAGGCCAGTGCCTCAAGTGCCTCATGGTTAATCCGGCACAGTTCTTAGTCCTTATAATTTAATAATCCGCAGAGACCACATGAGATTGATCTGAATGAAAACAACGTTTAGTCACTGAGTCAGTCGGTTAATTTATTGTGTAAGCAAATTTTTGCTTTGAAATGGGTCATTTTAAGAGCTTGGTGATATGACCAATCTTGTACAACACGTTTGTGAGTGATGGTAAAAACACACCTGTAGTTGTGGTGGTACAGGCACAACACACATTACAGTACTGATACAACACACCTGTAGTTGTGGTGGTACAGGCACAACACACATTACAGTACTGATACAACACACCTGTAGTTGTGTTGGTACAGGCACAACACACATTACAGTACTGATACAACACACCTGTAGTTGTGTTGGTACAGGCACAACACACATTACAGTACTGATACAACACACCTGTAGTTGTGTTGGTACAGGCACAACACACATTACAGTACTGATACAACACACCTGTAGTTGTGGTGGTACAGGCACAACACACATTACAGTACTGATACAACACACCTGTAGTTGTGGTGGTACAGGCACAACACACATTACAGTACTGATACAACACACCTGTAGTTGTGGTGGTACAGGCACAACACACATTACAGTACTGATACAACACACCTGTAGTTGTGGTGGTACAGGCACAACACACATTACAGTACTGATACAACACACCTGTAGTTGTGGTGGTACAGGCACAACACACATTACAGTACTGATACAACACACCTGTAGTTGTGGTGGTACAGGCACAACACACATTACAGTACTGATACAACACACCTGTAGTTGTGGTGGTACAGGCACAACACACATTACAGTACTGATACAACACACCTGTAGTTGTGGTGGTACAGGCACAACACACATTACAGTACTGATACAACACACCTGTAGTTGTGTGGTACAGGCACAACACACATTACAGTACTGATACAACACACCTGTAGTTGTGTTGGTACAGGCACAACACACATTACAGTATTGTACAACACACCTGTAGATACAACACACCTGTAGTTGTGGTGGTACAGGCACAACACACATTACAGTACTGATACAACACACCTGTAGTTGTGGTGGTGAGCACAACACACATTACAGTGACTACAACACCTGTAGTTGTGTTGGTACAGGCACAACACACATTACAGTGCTGATACAACACACCTGTAGTTGTGGTGGTGGGCACAACACACATTACAGTACTGATACAACACCTGTGAATTTGTGGTGGTACAGGCACAACACACATTACAGTACTGACACAACACACCTGTAGTTGTGTTGGTACAGGCACAACACATTACAGTACTGATTAACACACCTGTAGTTGTGGTGGTACAGAGCACAACACATTACAGTACTGATACAACACACCTGTAGTTGTGTGGTGGTACAGGCACAACACACATTACAGTACTGATACAACACACCTGTAGTTGTGTTGGTGAG
The DNA here is from genome assembly GCF_018991925.1 of Homarus americanus. NCBI lineage: Eukaryota > Metazoa > Arthropoda > Malacostraca > Decapoda > Nephropidae > Homarus > Homarus americanus. The sequence continues at coordinate 126,960 of NW_024734046.1, read as the reverse complement.
CACAACACACATTACAGTACTGATACAACACACCTGTAGTTGTGGTGGTACAGGCACAACACACATTACAGTACTGATACAACACACCTGTAGTTGTGGTGGTACAGGCACAACACACATTACAGTACTGATACAACACACCTGTAGTTGTGTTGGTACAGGCACAACACACATTACAGTACTGATACAACACACTTGTATATAAGGAAGGATAAAAGTACATCAATCTTGAAGTAGTGAGGGGACAGAAGTCGTCCCCCAGAATCAGATGAGGGGAGGTGATGGACGGGTGTCCCCTTCCACCAGCTGGATGGTATCAGGGGGTGACTAAGTACATGTCTGGCTTACAGCGTTTCTGGCAACAGGTAAAATATTCACCTGTTAGATCCCACTGTTAACACTCCTGCGTTCATTTATGCAGCCCTTTGTTCTATGTTGTTGCCCTGTAGTGTTCCCTCTACTCTTTAACAATTATTTTACTTGTTGGCCGTCTTTTGTGTGTGTGTGTGTGTGTGTGTGTGTGTGTGTGTTGTAGTATAATATAATGTAGTGTAGTGTAGTGGATGTGGTTGCGTTTGCGAGAGGTGCTCCGACACATTCATCAGTCACCTGTTCACTCCCCCGACAATTCCCTCCACCATCCTCCACTCCACTCCAACCCCCAACCTATCTTCACCCGTAACACCTTTCAATAAACTACTTTCTACCGACATCACCTGCCACACACACACACCAGTATTATCATTAACCACAAGAATAACAACACAACCCTCCATTCCCCATCGTGATCTTGACATAAATGGTATTCCATCAACCTAATGACTATTGAACTCCTGACATATCTTTGTGGTTCTCATGTGGACGTACAGCCTTATACAGTACACACTCTGAAGCACAGACTGGCCCAAACACTTAAATAAAAAAAAATAAAAAATATATGTATAGCTTGTCATCCATATTTATCTATATGTGAAATTGCCGTCAGGAAGAACTCAAGCATGATATGAGGTATGTGTGTGTGTGTGTGTGTGTGTGTTCATCTCTACGGAACCATCTAAGCCATGTTATAAGTCCAACACGGACCTCACGCTTTCTTTTCGTCGCAGAAGTGTTATCTAGAACCAGGTTTTTTTCGAGTACTGTTAGTGTCACATGCTGGCTACCTGGTTCATCTTGAAGAAGGAGGTGGAGCAAGTAACGTGTGTAATTAGCGAGTGGGAAAGCCCGCGTGAGGTTACAGTGAGAGGTGAGGGTAGGGTTTTCCCTCGCGTCGGTTCATCTTCCAGCAACGACAACTTTTCATAAAATCACGACATTGCTAACACTTTTCTAAAGCTGATTCTAGTTCAGCGAGTGATCGCTATTACCAATATCAACTTAATAATTCCATAGTGAACCGCTCTGACCAGTAAGTACTGCTTAATACACAAAGTTTGTGATTCCACATAAAAGGACAACTTATCTATTTTGTAATGACTGTGTATCGTTCATTTTAAGATGAATACAACAAAAACAAAACAAAGATGTACACAAAACCGAGTGAAAAAGTTATGCGCCATCGCAGTCAAGTAGAAAAATCGATATCTAAAAGTTATCCAATTAACCTTTTTGCCAGCAGGAAGACAGGCAGTAAATCAAGCTGTCAGGTCACCATAACTCATCCCTAAGACGCTTTCTTAAACAAAGTATCGAGTCACCACTAACTACACACACACCTTCATAATTACACCGTAGAGTGTTGGGTGTGCTTTCGTAATTACAGCAGCCTGATGGTAATGAGTAACGGCATCCCTCGTGGCTCAGGTGTGAGGGTGAGTGTCGTGTACTACTGCGCCACGACACACTTTAACAAGGCGCTCGTAGTATTGTATACGTGCACTAAAAGGTTACAGCGTTATTTTAGAAGTACGAAACCACGTGACTGTGTTATTAGCTACAGCAGTCCTCGTGTTATTCCCATGATTGACGTCGCAAATAAACATTATATATCATTCAGCGTCTTACAGTGAATGACGTCCCTACGTTAACAGTATTACTCGGGGTCACGTCTTGCTGACGCCATAGTTCCTTAGGCGACCAAGACAAGTCCCGGATGACGCCACTCTCTTAATTATACAGTAGATTACGTACACACTCAGACGCCCTGACCCCATGTAACTTGTGCCAATTACACTCTTCCGGTGTATAACAACCTATTTACATTTACCAATTACACTTTCACTTTGTATGTCTACCTATGGATATTTACAATTTACAATGTCACACTGTAATTCAACCTTTACATTTATTTTTTGGGGTCATATTCTTTCAATGTGTTTCTCTGTGCACACCTGTCACCATCAGGGGACGGACGGACAAACGTACGCACGCATAAACACTTCTCAGGAACGATAAAATCACAACCCTCTTCGCCGTGGAAACAAGTCACTGGAGGATCCTTGAATATAAACAAACCTGCCAAAACTTTTCCCGACAGCTGCCAAGAACACGGTAAGATATTCTGTTAGCAACTTTACCCCCCGCAAAAAAAATAAATAAATAAATAATAAAATAATAATCCTGAAATTATGCAAGGAAAACTAGATAAGGTGGTGGTATTGTCGTCACTATCACACTACTGTCTCAACCCCTAGGGAGAACCTTCATCTTCCATCAGTATATCTTTTCCTCAATCTGTTTTTATGGATGTTAATCGTTAATCATTTATCAGAGAAAGCTGGTGCTACCGGGAGTGCTGTTAGTGGTTATTGTTGCGGTATAGTTAGTGATCAGCTACGGTACAATTAATGGTCAGTTACGGTACAGTTAATGGTCAGTTACGGTACAGTTAGTGATCAGCTACGGTACAGTTAGTGGTCAGCTACGGTACAGTTAATGTTCAGTTACGGTACAGTTAGTGGCCAGTTACGGTACAGTTAGTGGCCAGCGTTACGTACTCTCCAGGAACCACCCCCACCCTGCAGTAAAAGTTCCATCACCTGGTGAACCACTGGCCAGGTAGCATCATCATTACCAACGTGTTACCTGGTGCTCAAGACACCAATCCACGCCAACATTCCCTCACGAGCGGGCAGGAGGGCACGGCAACCCCACCTTTATTTTGCCGCTTGCTGGCACACACAATAAATAAAAGGTTTACTGGTAAACTTGGCACGATATGCGGATAATAAATACACAAATCTGAACAAGTGACGCTGATCAAACTTATAAAACTCTTGGAGGAGGAAATATCTCGGCCTGTACAGTGTCCAGTGTCCTCTTGGTGTTACTGCTGGAGATCAAAATGGTTGAGTGGAAAACGTCTCCATCTATCAAGTTTAACTTGGTTAAAAATTATTTCAGGTCCAGACGACAAGAACTCGATGCTCACACTGTTTAATCCTTGTTTTCTCTCTTCTTTTTTTATTTCAGTCATATTTACTTGCTATTTCATGTCATATTAATTAAACTTCACTTATTAGTTAATTTATATTGTTTTTGTTTACATGATTAATATGTACGGTATTTATCCCGTTATTATTGTGATATCCATAATTATTATTATTTTTACATTTTTCTTTCAGGGCCACTCCCAGTCCACCCAGTTGCAAAAGGTCACTAGACTTTACAAGTGGGAAAACGAATTCCGTCAAGTGCAGTGCTGACCATGCTGCCTTCTTACTTACACTCACTACATAAAGTATCTGCAAGGTGGGGTCCGATGGATGTCAAAATCCTTCGTTCGTTGTGTCATATTGTCAAGCCAAAAATTTTGCAGATACTTTTTTGTAGCGAATGTACCAAAGACTCTGTGTACAATGTGCTGTATACATGCTGTCCCTAATGGCCAGTCAAGCATATAGGAACCACCTTCACCCTCAAGGGAAATAAGGAAATAAGAAGAGCCCATTAACCCCCTGGAACATTCAGTACTGTACGAGCGTCTCTCCTCGATCTATGACACTTCAAAAGATGGACTCAGGTGTGTAAGTGTGTCCCACTAGAGAACCTCTAATGGAGCATTGAAATTGAGGTGAAATGGGGAGCTTTGATTGGCCATTGTATCACCGTCACCCTGACCCCCCCCCCCTCAACCTGCACCACAGTGGCAGTTGCCAATAGGGACTCCTCAGTTTATGACTACTGTGGAAGCTGAGGCCAACTATAGGACATAAGTTGGGGACCTGACACACTACTGCTGTAGGACACTAGTAGTGGAGGTGCAGGAAAACCCCTCACCCCCGCATTTTACTGAAGGGAAAGAAGTGAAAGTACCGTGGCGGCTACAGACGAGGAACAATTTGGCGGCGTGATATAACTTCCATAAGCCTCATCCGCGTCATGTCGGCGAGTGTTACCTGAGCTACACACCTTGTACTTACCGCTCGTTACCGCTCACTTACTCACAATACCGTAAGTGAGTTTTATTCTACAATAAACCAGACGGGATAAATACCCCCCCACACACATCGGGGTGGATGGATAACGTCCTATTAACCGGAGTTCCTTCTGCAAGACTTTAAAAAGTGGATGTTTTTCCCCAAAGTAAACATAATTGAAATATAAATAGAAAATCTACCGCCTACGAGACTGGAGTCAGGTTTTGCCTTAGTGTTCAATCTTCTCTTATGACACAACGTAAATATTCACATCATACGACATAAAACGTGATAATATAAAACAAACACTTAGACTTCGCTACACCGAACTCCGTCTGGATTTCATCTGTTACCTCGTCACTGCGGCAAAATACTAGCGCCATACACTGTGTGAGTGTTAAACAGGTTTTTAACAATTTGGTGTGGTCAGTTAGAGAAGTCTAACAGAAATAAGAACAGCACACGTGATACAAGTTGCTGCGAGATACAAGCCGGGATGAGCACAGTTAACCCCTTTATAGCGGAGGTCATCTCTTGAGTGTCGCCATTAATTCAGACTCAACACCCGCCAGCTGCTGAGGGTGAGAGTCCTGCCTTTCCCTGCTATGTCTTGACCTCGTCGCGGGTGTGTGGGTTGGCATGTTCTTGACTACAACTTTTCAAGATTTTTTCTGACGGCTGATGCGGCAGTATTGCCAACGTCAACCCGGATCAAGTCTGTCAATCGACAACCTGAATGTGCTTAAAGTCCAAGTTTACGACGTATTTTTAAGGTGGAATGAAAAAAAAATCTTATCTATGTTTTATTCACTCATAATATTTAGAGAAACGTGTGACATAAAACTTGATAAGGTTGATATAAGTCATTGTATAATTGCTCTTCTGACAAGTCTGCATGGTGATCCGCTCGAAAAAATCTTCTTATTGTGTAAGAAGTATTTTAAGTCGTGTAATATTCTTCAATTAGGCACCTGTTATCTAAACCCAGTCCGTAAAAGTCGTCTTAACATCCAATAAAAGAGTAAATTTCTTTGTGGGTTCAGCCGGAAGAGCATAACACATGAGTCTAGTACAGTGAAGGACCATCTCACCTGGCCGTGAAACCTAACACCTGTCATTACCTGGCTACACCACAATCCCTGCAATCTAATCCAGCTCGAGTCTGATAATGAGCTGAATACGAAGCATCATTAGGTATGCATATTTCAACAGTTACCAGACCTACACACGCACATTATATACATGATGATGAGCCTCGGCCGGGCTCCACCGCTAACACACAGCCCTCTGCCATAATTTGCCCGTTTGGATGAGGCCGGTGGTGCGGACACGGGCCATCTTGGTCGAACATGGCCATGATATACATGACGTTATAGTTCCCCCTTCTTCTTCTTCCTCAATGTGAATCCTTTTTCTCTGAATGCAATCAGCTCATACTGAGGCATCATATTTCTCAGTGGTTTATCATGATACCCACCGCCTGGCGTTTATATCCTCCTGCCTATTGAGGCTAACTGGTCGCCACCAGCCTTTGGCCTTGTATGGCCAAAGGCTGGTGTAAATCGAGTCACTTTAAGTGGGAGTTCTGAAGCGTTTTTATATCCTGAAATATGTCGACTCATAACTTGTATTTCTGCAATAACATGCAAGCAAGATTCCGTTCAACAATTTCCTAAAAATTCATCTATATATTTATCGTGGACCTAATTTGAATACCTTGTTGTGACTCTTCACTGTAAATGAGTTTCACTCTTCAGTGCCTCCGCTTGTGTGAGAGCCTCTGAATGATGGTTATTACTCAGTACCACGACCAGTATGGTCAGGAAGAGCTGACAGGGCCTTCATCCCTCCCTCCCTCACCACCACAGTCAACAAACTCTCCGGGGACAGAAAACTTTATCGGAAAGACAATAACGTGCTTCCTCTACTTTATCCCGGCGCCCTCTAAGGCGTCCAGGGATTTTAAAGCCGATTCACCAAGAAAATTGCCCTTGGAGGAGCCAGCCAGCCCCGGGCCAGCGTGGTGGCCGGCGTGGCCTAATCCGCCGTGATGTATTGAGGGACGCTGGAGGAGATTAATGGCGGCTTACAGCAGTACTAAGCAGCCCGCCGAGCAGCTGATGGAACCACCCCTCCCCTCCTCGCTCACCCGGCCTCCACATGCCTTCACCACTACAACACACCAAACACTCAGTGTAAACTCAAGACCTCTGCTATGAAACACGAGTGTTGGTGAATCATACGACGTCAAATGGAAGATGTGAGAGAGAAGACTGTGAACTCTAAGATGGATATTGGTACACAATCAACAACTGCACAAGAGTGGTTTTTCAAGATGATCTGACGTATCGTTCGTGGAGAGAAAATACTGCAAACTACAATCGCGTGCATAATCCTTAAAAAACTTACGAGTTCTTGAAATATGCATAAACCATAGTGACCAAGTGATAGCAAGGGTTAAATCACGGTGTTCATCTTCCTACACACACACACTCACACAGAAAATCATCTTTGTGTTAATGCCAGCGTTAAAATTAAATCAAAATTTTTAATGTTTTGATGTTGAGATAATTTTGGTGTTAATCCACCATTTTCTCTCCGGATTACAGCCTCTGGGGGGTGGGACGAGGGGGGGGGTCACAGCGAAGATTGGCTCGTCTTCACTTTAATTACACGGTGTATCAATTTACAATGATGAAATACGCTGATGAGAGGGAAAAGAGAATATTAATAAGTAACAGAAAAACACACACACACAAAAAACGTTAAATAATGTTATCATCATCGCACGCACGCACACACAGGTCCAAAATTCATTCTACTATCACATGATCTCCAATGTTGCCACTAAACACGGCGTAAAGACAATATATGACGCTGTTATAGAGGTTGTTAAATGACCAAACTTAAAATATATCATTTGTGATAATATTAATAAGGCACCAACCCCATGAGTGCGAGGCGTTAACATCGTGAGTACAGTGATAACGTACTCAAGGAAATTCATCAACGTACTCATGGGGTTAAGTCATCGTACTCTTGGGGTTAATTCAACGTATTCAGGGAATTTATCATCGAATTCAAAAGGATAAACTATCGTACTTATGGGGTTAAGATATGTACTCAGAGGGATGGCTCCATACTCTGGGGGTCAACACACTTAACCTTAAGGTAATCACTCAATCTTGCATAGACCGTCAGTGGTAAGTGTAATTACACATCACAACGCCACACACACACACACACACACACACACTTCAAATTACATGTGCAAAAAATATAAATAAATAATAATAAATCTAATAATAATAGTAATAAAAATTGTATATATACATCTTAAATTCCCTGTTATACTATACACGGGAACCATCCCCTCCTCCTCCTCCTCCTCGCCAGACACAAATAGACTGGTAAAAGAGCCGTGTGAGGGCATTGTGTGGTCAAAGGGTTAATGCCGCTGACTGGTTCAACAAGACGGAGATGGAGTTAAGATTAAGTTGGGAGGGAAGTCGATACAAATCTTCCCAGTGCAGAGCAGATACCTATTACTCTTACAAGCTCGTGCTTTCTTTACCTTCGCTACCTCACTAGGTTTACGGATACACTAAAAGGTAAACTTAATGTTGCTCAAGTAAGTCTAAAGACACAGGAGAACAGAAGTAGCTCTTAAAAATTTCATAAGTAAGTGCCATTGAGCGTTGATGTAAGCGTCTGCAGTAATCTCTTCAGTATCAATCCCTAACATTAGACTGTATCGCCGGTAGAATGTGTCAGTTCATAAATTTTAGAGAGACACGGACCTCACACTACAAATCGAGGTCACATATAACGAGTGACACGCTTACCCTAAGTATATTACCGGACTTTATACGCCTCGATTCATTCACACACAAGAAAAAGGTCGTCATCCCTTACGCTGATGCGACCGTCATTGCCCACATATCTAGCAGCGGGCATTGAGGCTGTGATAAGTGTAGGCGTGTTGTGTGTCGGCCACAGCGCCAGGGACCCCGCACCACACACACACACAAGACCCGCAGTGCAGCTCTCAATGACACAATTCCACACACACACACACACACACACACACACACACACTACATAAAAAAGCAGTGCATTACAAGAGATTGCGTTTTGAGAGTGTCAGGGACCACCATATGCCAGTGTACCTTCTCTACCTCCCGTATAGTACATAAATTCAGCTCAAACTAGTAAACATGTCCGGGGATAAAGAAGCAGAAAAAAAAGAAGCCCTCAGCTGGCGGCACAGTGAAGACCCATCAGAAGGACCCCACCCTGGGCCCACCACGCTCACAACGTCCACCAAAGGCTTATAAAACTCTACCACACTTTCAGATTATCCGCAAGAGATCATCCTTTAGTGCACACATTCTGAGACACCGACACGATTTCCTCAGCAGGTCACGGTTTTATTTCCCACATGATGACAAATGGAGAGAACTCGCTGCACATCACGCATTTTGTGCTAATCTGCCTGATTTATGGATTAGCTGCCCTCTGGTGCAGCTCTCACTAATCCTAATGACAAGTGACTAAATTGTGTGCTGTGACAACACTAAGTGCTGACTGACTACACGGTTCCTCTAAATTACATTCTGGTACAGATATATAAATGACCACCATACAGCCACGTCACCCCAAATTCTTTTGTCATTATATCATTCATGGTGTGTGTGTCAAAAGAGAGAGAGAGAGAGAGAGAGAGAGAGAGAGAGAGAGAGAGAGAGAATACTGCACACCCACTATACAGTAAAGTCTGCATTTACCGGATTAACTGTTAAGGAAAAATTCCGGGTCAGAAAGAATTCCAGTTTTGGGAGACTCGTAACTACACAATAAAACACAGTACCTATTCCTCGGCTGCTCGCCACTGCACCTACACCCAGCACGACGTTCTCTCACTCACACCATTCACCCTTGGATAAGTTAGGAGCATTCCTTTGTAACAACCTGCGTAGTTCGATTAGTACTCATTCTTTTATCTTTTCAAAACAATTAACTCAAAGTTCAATTGCAAAGCGTGACAAACACCTGGCATTAATGTCTGACACCTCCTAGAGTGAGCCAAATTCTCACCATTTCCCCTCGCTCTTGTCTCTTTATGCTCAAGTATCTTTTATACTTCTTTGTCATTGTAATCTTTTTATTTCACAACTTTTTAACGTTAATTTTTTCCTCCCACAATAGGATTTGTCTTTTTTATATCATAAGACTCTGCCACCAACGAGGCCCGCCACCACACACACACACACTCCTTCCACCTTTACCTGCCGTCACCTGCAGCTCTACCCAGCCATTAATAACAGTTTCAGTCAACCATTATGTCCCAAGACAGTTCTCCCCTTAACCCCTCGGTACCATCTTCATCAACCACCTCAGCCCAGTCACCACTCTCCCACTCCCCTGAACTCTCTCCTATCCCTCCTCCGAGACACACAGACAGACAGATATACTTGTTCCTCATCACTACCTTTGCCATCCCTCTCTCTCACCGACCAGAACATTCACTGAACAATTATAGTGGCCATGAAAAGCTACCGCGTGTGAATCAAACTAAAAGACACGTGAATGAAGTTGAACTATGAATTTCCATCTCAATAGATTCTGAAGTTGCTGGAATGTTAAGTTATATGAAAAGTGTCTTGCAACTGTTGAATGTGAGTTAAATTGTACAAATATGATTGTAAGAGGAAGGAAGGAAGGAAGGAAGGAAGGGGGTCGTTTTAGCCACACACACACACCTAACACAACAGATCATTCCTCCTCCAAACACTGGCGGCGTTCCTCCCAACTGAGTGTATACCCCCCCCACCAAACCAGCCCCAATTCTTCTCCTCCTCTACTACCACAATACTGCAGATAACAACAAACAACTTTTAGAGATAAATCACAATACCGTGTTGATGTCATGATAATTAAAAACCATTTCTCTTCATAATGATCCGCTATGAGTCTTTTGGGAAAGTTATCCGACTCCTCCGTAAGGGTACAATTGTTTTCCTGCTCACGATTAATCATAATTAAAATCGTAAACGACATGATCAGCTTGATGTTTGACTTCCTGGATGATGGGTGTGGGAGGACGCGTACACAACAAACCGCCAAGACCTGCGCGTGTTTGCTTGCTTGCTTGCTTGCTTACTTCGTGTTCCCCATTCGGTCCTAAGCACTACAAGTCTCTTCACCAGCACAAACCAACCAGACCATTACCTTGTAGCTTTCATCGTTCCCCTAGGTCCGGGCTTACAAGTACCCCTAGGTCTCTTTCACAAGTCGACTTCTCTAGGTTGATGTTGTTAAGGCTGTATACATTGACAGTATTTGTTCTTCCAATATTAAGTACGCTGCACTTGCTGGTGTTGAATTTCATTTCCCATTTTTCAGACCACCCCTGCAGTTTATTTAGATCCTCCTGTAATGCATCTGCATCCTGCCCTGAATTAATCTGCCGCCCTATTTTGGTGTCATCCGCAAACTTGCTTATGCCACTGCTGATCCCAGTATCTAGATCGTTTATGTAGATTATGAACAAGAGTGGGCCTAGTACTGACCCCTGGGGAAACCCACTGGTTACACGGCCCCACTCAGATTTAACACCATCTACGCTGACCCTCTGCGTTCTATCGGTGAGCCATGATTTTATCGAATTTAAAACTTTCCCCTCGATACCATGAGCCTTAATTTTTCTCAGAAGCCTCTGATACGGTACTCTGTCAAATGCTTTGCAAAAGTCTAAGTAAATAACATCGCAATTTTCGTCATTATCTACTACCTCGAAGACTTTCCTAAAAAACGTCAGCAGATTTGTGAGACAAGATTTTCCCTTTGTAAACCATGACATCCACTAATCCGCACACCAACACCACCGCAAACATAAGAGAAGCTTAAAAGAAAATGCAACGTAACTAATCATGTTAAGTCAGGTCAAAAATGTAAGACCCACTAATCATCTATCCTACATCTACCTCGAATGCTTTCAAAGCATTTTTAACCTTGGGCCACTGACAAATATATTTGTGTAACATATCAGTTTTGTACTGACCATCACTAAGGTTTGTAGAATTCAATTCCCTAATCAAACTTGCTTCAACCAGAAGTCTTTCTGTGACACATGATGATTTAAACACTTCTAAACTGTTTTCCCAATCTATGGGATGATCATTGTTCCTAACATGGACGAACAGCACACTGCTTTCAGATGATGTTCTAATATTGTACTTGTGCTGTTGAATTCTGAGTTGCATTGCTTTCCCAGTCTGACCTACATAATTCCCATTACAATTGCTACACGGAATGCAGTAAACACTTCCATTTATATTCAAGGTTGGGCTATTCTTAATTAATATATTAGTAATAGTTGAGTCATACTTAAAAACAACATTAATGGTTAATAATTTAAGGGACTGAACTAATGGGACAAATTCATTACGTTAAGGTAGAGTCAAAATATTCTTAAATGTAGAAAGGATTTTTTTGTCCATTTAAAACAGTGATCAACAAACAATGAAGGGTACCCAAGTTTTTGTGCAATGGACTGAATGTGTTGCAGCTCTTCATCAATAAATTCAGGGTCACAAATACTCAAACATCTCCAAAACATAGCAGAAAAAGCTGGCATTTTGGTAGATTCATGATGACTCTATAAAAAATGTATGAAACTGTCTACCTGTGTAGGCTTTCTGTACACCTTAAATTTATAGTTATGACCATTTCTCATGATAAGCATATCAAGAAATGAAAGGGATCCATATATTTAACTTTCAATTTTGAATGTAATACTAGGGACAAGATCGTTAAACTTGACTAAGAATTCCAGTGGGTTACTGTTTCTAGGCCAATGACAAAGAACATCATCTACATTTCTATACCATGGAGGAATAAGTCCCCTATGTTGGGTAGTATTCTAGCCTCAAAAACCCCATATAAATACAGGCTAAAGGAGCAGAAAGACAATTATTTGTTTGTAAAACTTCCCATTTGCTCTACAAACATTGTCAGTAACGCATAACTCTATCAATTTGAGAAATATATCATGTTCAATAGTCAAATCTAACAGATGCAATTTATCTTTAAGGAATATAAGTAGGTCATTCACTGGTACCTAGTGAAAAGTGAATTTGCATCAAAACTTTTTAATTCACATTGTTCATTGTGTTTCTTGAGTTAATCAATTAAATCACTGAACTTGTGTATATGTTGGTGTGTGGATTAGTGGACGTCATGTTTTTGACCTGACCTCATGTTTTTTAAGGTCACCCGGTGTACAAAAGCCTCTCTCAGTCCTTGTAATTCAGTTGCCTCTGAAAATGTCTTTAATAAAGACGAAAGCTAAGGTGCTCCATTGTTTCCCTTTTTCCTGTGTGATTTTATCAAGATTTATCTTATCCACGTTATCATTGTGGCTCTACATGAAATAAATATAATAAATAAATAAATATATATATATATATATATATATATATATATATATATATATATATATATATATATATATATATATATATATATATATATATATATATATATATATATATATATATATATATATATATATATATATATATATATATATATATATATATATATATATATATATATATATATATATATATATATATATATATATATATATATATATATATATATGCTGATAACCACAAGGAAAGAAGAAAACACAAGTTTAAGCGCTTTCGTGTAATTCACATCTTCAGGGGTAGTACAGTCTGTACACCCCTGAAGATGTACTAAATCATGCGCACCTACAGTGATTTACTTGATATATATATATATATATATATATATATATATATATATATATATATATATATATATATATATATATATATATATATATCCTGAATATTTATATCAGAAAAAGTTCGTTAAATCCGTTTCAGTAAAGTACGGCAACAAGGAACTTTCCATCACCATATTCTATGCTACGGAAAATGTGAATCATGTCCGCCACTAAGAAGATTATTATCAAGGCCTGTGCCGACTGACTGAGATTTCCCCCAGCCAACAGGATTCTTCTCTCCCCTGCTGGCCCTACCTTCACACTAAGAGGGGAAACTACTGCATCGTCCACTATGTGGTAGCGGAGAAGTTTCCGTGAAAACGACGTGCACGCTCAGTGACATACATGCCGAAACACACAAACCACACATACACACAACAAATAACACCCCACCCACACCCACAACAAAACCCGCAAGAGTCAAAACAGTGAGTTGTTAATGACAAGACTCAGGTGACGGGGATCGAAGGTTCCTCCCAACACCTCGTTTATACTCGCCACAACACTCCATCATCACCATTCTACATCACCACCACCAATTCACACCATTGTCATCACTATTACACATCGTCACCATACTGCATCAACTTCATCATAAGTACAGTAATCTCTCTCTCTCTCTCTCTCTCTCTCTCTCTCTCTCTCTCTCCTGAAAGAACCTTTTATAGAAATTAAAACCCTTGGTGAGGGATATTATAAATATGTACATTTTCCAGAAAACATTAGATCGACCAATCGTGCTCAAAGAAACGCAAAGCTCTTTCATTATTCCAGTTAATGTGATAGTCTTACAGTGATGGTTATCTCTAATGCCGCGTGTCGTGACGAATTTCACGCAATTAAAATCCGAGTTTCTCCTTCCAAGTCACCAGCAGCGACGGTGGGTCACACAGCCTTAAAATTTGCATTGTGATCAGTACAGCTGATGGCAGAGACATCCGAGACGCGGCTCATGTAGCCCACAGCCCCCTCCTGCTTAATGTGTGGGCAAAGTTAGTTCACGTCACATCAGGTTCTTGAAATCTATTTCGATTTTAATCACAGAAGAGAACACTTGCCGGCATTGTCTCCTCTATTTTTTTCGGTGAAGTTGTACTCCGTGTGAAATGGATGTGGTCAGGCAAACTCCCTCCTATGACAAATTTACTCCAGTTGACCTTACGGCGACCATCATCGACCGACCAAGAGGAACAAAAACTACTCCATATAAATCCACAATGCAATATACGGTCAAATATATACATAATGAAAACATGCAGGAATGGAATCTGGCCATAAGCAAACACAGTACCCGGTAACTCTGATACAACCAAGTTACACCTCCGAGAAAGTTTGGTCATTATACAACTTTCACAGTAGAATTGCCACAAAATATCCGACAATACCTGAATGCACTACACCGCCCGGCTCACTGTTTGGTCTCGCTGCTGGGCTGGTGTAACTCCTCCTCCTCCTCGAAATAGTCTTTTATAAACGCTTTGATTTCCACTGTAATATGGTGTCCTTACTTCAACTGATAAAATCTAGAATACCTCCAAAAGAATTTACCGAGTATATTATTGTTTCTCTGCAATTATACATGTTTGTTCTGTGCTCGTCTGCCAGTTTTCAATTCACATTGCCAAGTATGCAATCGTCAGTATGGTTAACAATTCTACTTCAGAACCTTTTTTTCACGTCGGAATTTTTTATCTTTTATTCCGACAAGTATATCCCCGCTATGCTGCAAAGGGTGGCCGAAACCAGGAGTAAAAAAATTCCTTTGTCACTTTCACCCATTCATTCAAAGGGAGCTTGGTTCCTCCCTGTCATTCAAGAGCTCTGCTTCCTCCTGGACGTCCATCGGTGAGCTCTGCACATTCATAACATCAACAATGAACACTCACGTCATTAGCGTCGACTCTACGTCTGTCACGAGCTTCTTCATACACAATAACCCGCTGTGACAGGTATTTCAAGATCCTGGTACTCGACCCAGGTTTACTAACAACCCATCATTACCTCAGTCAATACAGAAGATTCATTGTTTATTCAAGAACGGTACATCTGGCGTTACAGGCCATGTGAAGGTGTCCTCTTCAGTTATTTCCTATTATAATTAACGTTATTGCCATTCTAACATAGCTCACACCTACACAGGTAGATGCTAAAAGAGCAAATATTACTCAGTACAGGTGTGATAAAGGAAGGCAGACCACTTCCTCCACACCACAAACACGATGATTGATAAGGTACAAAGGAAGAGACTCCACTTACCACAACACACAGAAGAATTTAGTTTTGTTCTCTTGTGCTTTTCTTGTTATTTCTTGCCTGATATATATAAAGATGCGAAAACTAAAACACTTCAACTGAGGAACCAACATCAGGGACACAGACCTTCTCGCCAGACCAAGAGATCAGTTACTTACTCAAATACTGAAGAAAATTTCACGACAATCACTCAACAAGTAAACACCACAGCTGAGGAATATCTAATTATTACAACAATCCGTCTAACAACCATAATCATTATCACTGTAACTACTCGTGAACCAATCATCGCCTTGGTCGATAATCGGGCGCAAAGAAAAAATAAATATTAGCTTTTTCTTCAGTATAAACCAACAATTTATGCATCACCTAGTTCAATTTTAAATTTCAATTGTTTATTCCTTGATAGAGGAGGCGGGATCCTAGTGCTGTCACAAGGTACCTCTGTACAATAACACCAGAAGCATCTGGCAAGTGTCACAAGTATATACAGTGTAAATATTATAAAGGGGCTTACTAAAGCCTAAGGAAGGTGTTATACCTTTATCGCAACCACCATTACGGTAGTTACCTCACACACGCACACCAGAGGGGCACCGACCGCAAGTATGTCGCAGGCGTTCTTGAGCACGATTTTAAAAACATACCTCGCTCTATTTCCGACATCCATATACATTTCGACATCAACAGAGCCATCCGACACGCACTCACCCTCCCTCCACCTTCACCTCTTCTCTCTCACTCACACTCTTCCATTGCAATCTACATCCAACATCCTTAATACTAAGACCATACCTCTGAAGACCACAATATCACCACAACTCCACAGTCTATCTTCATGATCACAACCCCCACAACACCACGCTGAGGCAAATTTTCCTTACCTCAGTGCATATTTTTTTTTTTCATCTTTAAGACATTCCCAACACGACACTACCAGCATGGCATCACTAATAACACACAGCTGGTTCCATCACTGCCTTCAGCATCATCACTGCACGTACACCATACCCTAGCAGCTCCACATTAACTAGTATATCTCAACACTATCTCACATCACACTACTACTACTACTACTACCTCCTTCATCAACACAACCCTCCCTCTTCTCCATCATTATCGACGACAACATCCACATCACTATCACTGTACTTGCTCCACCACTACCACCCGCTCCACCACCCCCACCACATACACGGCGTCGTGGCCCCCTGACCCTCTCCACATCAGCTGTCAAGGGAGGAGGGAGGCAAAGAAAGTTTCTATTCAGGAGTTGCAACATCGCCCCTCTCTCTCCCTCCCCGCTGTTCCCCAACTACCCTCGCCCACCTCCTCCTCCTCTCCCATGACGCCTCTTCACCCAGCCTCGTCCTCCCTCAAGGTGGAGCATAAACCCATTAAGTGCATGAAATACCTTCCGGAGATGTAAAAAAAAAATAAAAAATGGACATAATATTTATAGAGTGATAGTTCGGGTACTTGAAGGTTCCCCTGTCCGTGTCACTTACTCACCCACAGCTAAACTTGTGAAAATATGTACCGCCGGCCTCCACACCACTGAATATATTCCTGCTTTTATAAATATTGCGAGAAGATCCAAGATAGGGTAGAGGAGGGAGGGAAGGAGGTATTAATATTATTATTATTTCCTTTTAGCTTTATTTGCACAAAACATTTTAACATTTATTCGTGCCTTATAAGTGAACAACCTGCCAACATAGCGTTAAAGGCAGGGGAATAGGACACTAGAAATAAGTCTTATGTTGGAGAATTTAAAGGAATAATCTCGCCATCTTTATTCGCAGTAGCGAGTTGATATTTCTTTAACCCTCAGACGTAAACAAACCAGGTAGTACAGTGATATCTTTGAAACCATGTATTATCACTTTAAATATATGGGTGTTATAGATGACCTACCCGAACTGGACGTATTTAAAAAAAAATTATATATATATATATATATATATATATATATATATATATATATATATATATATATATATATATATATATATATATATATATATATATATATATATATATATATATATATATATATATATATATATATATATATATATATATATATATATATATATATATATTAATGAACAAATATTTGAGAATCTACAGTGATTTTGTTTTTCTTAATTACTATTTTTCACGGCTTAAATGCCTCAGTGTGTTATCAACGAAACCCACCATCTCTTGATATTACCGAGACGAGAAAGGCCAAACAGGTGGTGTGTTGAAAGAGCCTCGAACACTTGTAAGTACGTTTTAATTAATGCTGACGCTGCCAAGGTCGATGATGGGGAAGGCAAGTTTCTCAGGCATACAAATTTCTTCTGGCTGGAGTGTTCCCATCTGCTGGCGTGAATATAAATGTGAGGTAATAATACAACACTTGTAATTATTCCACACGCTCAGGTAATGCAACACACAATAACCCCCAAAAATGGATCACATGAAGATTAGACACCCCAGGTAAGGCAAGGTTAGAATAGATTAGGTTAGGTTAAGTCAGGTTAAGATGGATTGGGATGGGCTAGGTTAGGTTAGATTAGATTAGGTCGGTTAGTAATCTTCAGGTGAAATAAACAAGGGTGTCTAATCTTCAAGTGATCCCCCAAAACAAGAATCTAGTCCACTCGGTGGCTAATGAGACTTTTTTACCTGGCTTAAACGTTACAGTTGCAGCCTCCCGCTATGAATCTAAATGAGAGAGAGAAAAAGTGCAGCATAATTGTAATTAACTCGTTGAGATAAAACAACACATGATAATTAAGAAGTTGGAGAGGTAGGGAGAATGAAATCTCTCTTTCTCTCTCTCTCTCTCTCTCTCTCTCTCTCTCTCTCTGTTTTACAATTGTAATGGTAGGTAAGTCCTGTAGATGGTATTTTTTCATTCCTACGGCAGGGGCAGCTGTAGGTGTTGGTGTTGATGATGATGATCATGATGATCTTATTATATAAGAGTGACAATGATACTATAAAAATAGTCACTATTCAATATGTAAAATCTATAACTAGAATATACAGAATCTATTGTATATGATTTTCTTAATACATTTTCAATTCTCAACTCATGTGCAGACGAGCATGGCGTTTTTTTCCACATTGGTTGGACACCTGACGCGGCAGTAGCCAAAACCGGCACTGGTCAAGGCCGAGGTGTGTCACTTGTGGTCACACTCTTAGGGAAACAATTGCCCTTCTTCACACTCACAGGTCCTGCCTTGTCAGTAGCCTACCAGGGGCAGCCTCGGATGAGATTAACGTGAGAAGCTGCGTTTCTGAGTTTGTGATCATTATAGTAAAGGTTTATGATGTGTGATGTACAGTATAATAATTTCCCACACATTCTCGTTACCGCACATACTGTACTGTACTATATACAGTTTACAGTACTGCATCGATAGTTGGTGTATACTTGCACGATTATGTTTGTGTGTGGGCGTGGAAAAGCACATACGTATGCGTGTACACAAGAGCGTAAGAATGTGTGTACATGTGTGCGTATAAGCGCGTTTGCGTGTTTGCGCTCGCGCAAGCTCGTACGGGCGCTTACAGGATACGTGTGTGTTTGTCTTTGCTTATAAGCGTGTGAGCTTATGGTTGCGCTTGAGGTGGTGTGTGTGTGTTGTGACTGCAATTTATCCAATTGTGTCAAGTGTGTGTTTGTGGTCATTTGTATGCTGTTAGCGTACTCGTTTATTGACGATAATTTGTGTTTAGGTGGCGGTAGTTTCTTGTTGTGGTAGTCCGCCATATTGCCGGCAACACTTAAAAAATGGCTCACCTGACAGTGTAACCAGTAAAAAGACTTAAACCTGTTCTGAAGGTTGAACACTTGTGTACACCAACCAACACCCTCCACCTTCACCCTCTACCACCACCCCACTCACCCTCCACCACTACCACCAACTTCTCTCACCACCACCTAAAATGACCACCAGCACCCTCTATCACCACCACCAGCTATAATACTGAGGTACAGATCCTGTCTTTAATGTCGTGTTGCTGGCGGTTCACTGAATTCTCTTATTTTTCCCTGATGAACAAGAGAGATTTGGGTGGGGATTTTCGTAAGAGTGTTTTCAAGTGGAACCACAAGCAGACACACAACTGAATCCTTTGACTTTCTGCTGGAAATTAAATTGAGTTAGATGGGAAGATATTTCTCAGCCGCTTAAGTACGAAGATTGAACCCGAGTGCAGCGTCATCTTACTCAAGGAAATAACTTAAGTGTTTTCAAACGGTTTAGGTATCGTACCCAAGGGATTAGGCCATTAATTCCAAGAGGTATAGTCATCGTACTCTAAGAGACTAAGTCATTGGCACTCACGGGTTAACATCGTACTCGAGGAGTTAACATCGTACTCATGGGGTTGAAGACAATGATTTAAGTATAATAATTTGATACCTTCAGTGCGATATCTCAACACGCAAATCAGAAAAGGTGCGCCCGGGGCTGACTACACGCAGCCCAGTAGGAGCACGAGATCCAAGGTAAGGCCACGAATGTCGAGAAGCCCCAGGTCCTACACACCTGGGGGGAGAAGGAGGTCCTGTATACGCCGAGAGAACACAACTGAAGCCAATTATGTCTCTGTGGAAATTCACAGTCAAGAGCCAGCCTTGTACACTGTGTTTGAGAGTCATAAATTGTGATTTAAAAGCGAGGGAAAGTTTTTAGTGATAATAAATTCAAATAACTTTAACAATAAATGAAATAAAACGAATCAATATGTAAGAGTCAACGGGTTAGAGGAGACTCAAGGCGAGAGTATCAACTGAGGTTTCTGCAGGTCGCAAAAGTTCAAGAAAAAATCAATATTGATAACCGATACTGGAGATTTATTGAAGATCTTGATAGTTACGTACACGAATAAGAAACATTTAAACATCAATAAACATTACGAGATAAGAGATGTCACTGGGGGTAGGTGTTTCCCTTGGATTTGTGACGCACCGAAGAAAGAACACAAGAGATAGGAATACATACAAGGGGAGGTGACTAGTGCTGCCTGAGGGAGGTATGTAGTAGCTCTGGGCGTGGCGTCATCAGTTGAGTGAAGTGGTTGATCTGTGACCAAAGACGGAGACCAGCACCGCCAAGCATCACGTTAAGAGCCACACATTATGGCTTTGAGGAACAGAACGTGTTGTTGTTGTTGATGATGATGTTGCTTGTTGTTGTTGTTCGAGGACTGGTGTGTCAGGGGTGTTAACGGTGTACCAGGACTGGTTTCATAGAGTGTGTGTGTGTGTGTGTGTGTGTGTGTGTGTGTATGTATGTGTGTGTGTGTGTGTTAACATGAGAACATAAGAATGGAGGAAACTACAGAGGGACTATTGCCTCGCTCTATATCCACCCAATCTTATTTTGAAGTTGTCCAGCGTATTCGAGTTAATGATGATGTTTGGTAACTTGTTCCACTCGTCCACTACTCTATTTTCAAACCAATGTTTACCTATTTTGTGCCTAAATCTAAATTTGTCTAATTTAAAACCATTGTTACGAGTTTGCTCCTGGTTGGATAGTTTGAGTACCTTTGTAATGTCACCTTTGTTTAGCCCTGACTTCCATTTATACACCTCTATCATATCGCCCCTCACTCTACGACTCTCGAGGGAGTGCAAATTAAGATGCATTAACCTGTCTCTGTACTCAAGGTTCCTAATGCCCGGGATTAGTCTTGTCATTCTCCTCTGAATTCTTTCCAGGGATTCTATATCCATTCTGTAGTACGGTGACCAGAACTGAACTGCTTAATCTTGTTAGTCTTGGTCTTTTTACATGCAATTTGCTTACTCGGGTCAGGTCATAAACTCACTACCAAAGCCCAGAATAACCCGAACGCTTCATGTAGAAAATAAGTTTTATTATTTCAAAGGTCAGAAACGTGATTTTAATTATTCTTCACAATATTATTAACATATACATATTTTATTTTTACAAACGTTCTGGCAACTGGGTAAGATTATATATTTTTTTATTAATAATAAAATATAACGAATGTTAGTATCCCAGAGCAACCAAACATACTATTCGTTCGTTACTTCCTATCTGCAGGCCAGGGGTGTAGAGAGAAGAGTTAAGTGATAGGTTGTAGGCGTCACCCTTGACTCGTAGTGGTGATATTATTATTCATGTTCATATTCATATTATTATTACTAGTATTATTATTGTTGTTGTTGTATCGCCAAAGTAAAATCAATCATACAATGCCATCAACCTGAAACAAGCACAGGTCGGTACACCCTTACAAAGAAAATAAACAACGTGCATCTTCTATACCCAGGAAACTATCACACGCTGTCTTAAACTTGGCAATATCGTCATCAAAGGCGACCAGTGAAGGATCATCCCCCCAGCTTAACTGTGCTGGACAGAAATCATCTCTTGATAACGTGTTATGTGGCGCCTGTACGGCGAGGGACGATGGTGATATATTATTGTTGTAGGGCTATTTTCTTTTGATTTTTTCAATTAAATTAAAAAAAAATAATGCTTCAAACTTATGTCTGGATCTAACGTGTCTGACTCTAATGACTGCAATTCTTGTATTTTACGTACAATTAACAAGCCCAGAAATCAGAGCAGATATAAAACGGTCAACGGAATTTTCCCATTTCTCCATCACTTCAGTTCACACACACACACACGATAAAACGTGAAAGAGTTAAGGTGTGTGAACGACACCCACCTGCCCAAATAAACAAAGGTTTGAGGTGTAGTACACGTCCCACTGACCCAACAAGAGAGGAGAGCACGGCTTAGGGTAGAGGTGTGGCCACACTAAGAGTTAAGCTGGGCGGCAACACCAACATAAACAAGGGGTGTGGTCCAGGGTCACCCACCTTAGAGGCGCCACCTGGGCAAGACACCCAGAGCCACCCCCACGGGGGATGAGATGGGGGGGGAGGAAGGGGTCAGTGATCGTAAGGCGCTATGTGATAAAGGAAATTAATCAAAAGAGAAATTACAGTGAGGGGACCAGCGGGGAACCAGGAAAATCCTCGGTAAGATTCCACGAGATAGGAAAAGATGAAGCTTAGAGGCGGTGAATATACGCGCGTACACACACACACACACACACACACACACACACACACACACACACACACACACACACACACACACACACACACACTAGGTAGTTCGTAGCTAATCAGAAACTGTGACAACCTGCTTAAAAATCACGACCTCCAGCTCACTTTAGTAACACACCAGCAAGACAATGAAACCTAAACTCTACGTTTTTTAATTATTTTTCTTCCCTCCCTCCACTTTTATTCCACACCATAAGCAACTTTAAGTCACTACTATCAAAACTTAGCCCAACTTTTAATGGATTCTTTTGGGGAAATACTTTTTACAGGCTTTGGTTTAACACTAAAAAGTCCAATCACCTGAAGAATCTGCACCCTAGCTTATTTCACCTAAGGATTAACCACACTAACACTAACCTAACCTAACCTCATTCCCCAAACAGTGTTAAGTTAGTTAATCCTCAGATGAAATAAGCTAGGGTGCAGATTCTTCAGGTGATACAAATAATCTTTCCCTTTTCTGAGAATTATACGACTATTGAGTGTTACTGTCCATGACTTTAAAATTTAATTTGTTCATTAATTGAATGATGAAGACGGCGACGATAACAGTAATATGGTAAATAATAATAATAATAATAATAATAATAATAATAATAATAATAATAATAATAATAATAATAATACAATAATAATAATAATAATATGGTAATAATAATAATAATAATTAAGAAGAAGAAAAAGAGGAAGGAAGGCTAAGAACAACAATAATAACCAACACCACCACAGCTCAGAACAGCAGTTTACAAATTACTCGACCCTGGCTACGAGGGGCAATAAACCACCACTCCACAGTTACACATGCAAAAAATTTCATTAGCGTAATGTCCACTCGGAAGCAGCTAGCAGGTGAGCCGGTAAGGTGCGTGGGGGAGAGTTACCTGGGAGTGAGTAGGGGAAGGAGAGAGGTGTCAGAGTAGGTGTTTAACAGCTCTTAAATAATGATAACTTGTGGTGAACTTAAGATTTTTTATTTTTTAGAAGAACGTGGGAGAACTCGTGTCTGTGATAAACGTGGGAAAATTAAGGTGAACGTGGGAAAATTTAGGTTAACGTGGGAGAGCTTATGTTTATTTATGGTGAAAGTTGAAGGAACTAACTAACGCTATTCCAGAATAGATCGCCACCGCTGTCGAACTTGTGCCCGAGGGTATCACCATTAACATAAACATGCTGTTTCGGGGCGGAAGGAAACGCCAGGCAGTTCTGATTGCTTCTGCTGGCGACGTGGACGTTAACCAGGGTGGGCTATTCTCCACAAACATGGGTGACTGTGAGGGTGTTGGGCGGCAGGGAGAAAGAGGGAAAGAAGAATGGTGGAAGGAGAGAGGGAGGAAAATACAATGAAGGAAGGGGCGGGAGGATGCCTAAAAAGAGAGAGGGAAGAAGGAGGAAGGGAAAGAGAGGAGGTGGATACGTAAGGAAGAAGGAGGGAGAGAGGAAGAGGGTGTATAAGAGAGAAATGGAGACGAGAGAAAAGGGTTCATAAAGAGAAGGAAATTGGAAGGAGAGAGTGAAAGACAAGAAGGTGGAAGAGGACATGTGAAGTGATACATGTCCATTTTCTTATGATAGTAATGAAGGGGAATATCAATTCGATAAAATGAGATAAATAATAGTGCCGCATCTTTACATTGCCTTATACATCAAATGTCGGATTCTTAAGATGCCATCAGCGTCATATTCTGCAAATAGTCAGATGCCAAGGGAACATATTCATCGCCTGCAAATATTCAAGATTATACGTCAATTATTGAATACAGGAAAAAATAATCAGAATGCAATCGTGTACAGCTGTTTCTTTTGTTTTACGACACCTGTGTGTGTCTGTGTGTGTGTGATAATAGACTATATGATTTTGTTTTTCAGTAATAATTTCTTGTACCGTTCGTCTTGAAAACAATGAAGAAAAGTGGCCAGGTCCATGAAATTTTGTTTACTATATTTACTCGAGCTAGTATTACAGTGAGCGTACGATCACACTTACGTACGTACGTACGCACACGGGCACACGCACGCGCACACATGCACACACACATACACACATCGCTCCAATTTAGAATTCAGTTAACATCCAACGCCGAAATGTTTACCTGTACAGTCAACGAATCTTAAAAGACCAATCCTCCGCGAGGCTTCACACGTGAGGTGAACTAATACAACAGCCGTGAGAAAACTCCAGGTGAGGCTCCTGCGTGGTGCGCCTCTCAACCCGATACAATACTGAGACTGTACACTATCTAAAAAACACAGAAGTTCTTTAGATTTTTTTTTGGGGGGGTAATCATTTGTTGGTGTGAAGAATAAGATTTAACTTAAAGATCTCAGTAACTGAAAGCAATGAAAGGTTATTATTACTAAAAATACAGTATAAACTATCCTCCACTTACCTGTTGGACACACCTGGATTAATTAACAGTAGGGAAGGAATGTTTTTATGTATAACAGGGTGACAAATAATGTTATATCTTCCCGAGGTATTACCAGTAGCATTAGCGCTAGTGAAATAAGGTCACCAACAGTAACATTATTAACACAGTAACGTCAGTAACATAGTAATGTAAATAAGAGTTGCATCAGCAACAGAATAACGAGAAAAAAAAGTAATCCAACACTCACCCCTTCCATTTCGTGGGCGGTCTCTCCACCCTCCGTTTCCTGGTCTTGGTCGGGGCTGTGGGAGAGAGAGACAGAGATAAGGATCAATGTATATTTTAGTAAACGTTTTGCGAGAATGGTTTATATCCTCAGGTGTCTGCCGTCACGCTGGACAATAGTTAAATGCTTTCCTGCCTGTGTGAAAATTGAATATTCGCAGTGTTTAAAAGCCCTACGAAACAACGACCACCCTGTTAAAAACCCATAAATTTTATAACACTTAAAGCCCGCTAAGACAGCCACAAATAGGATGTAAACACTGTACCCACCTACCCATTCTCCATCCTCCAGACGTCGTAAAGCACACAGCCATTTTTCTTAACTGTACTTCCTCAAATCATAAAAGAATTAAACTCTGGGAAAAAAAGGGAGGAAAGATGAATTGTTTTTCAGGTTCTGTGAACATGCTCGTCCCCTCCTTACTTCCCTCCCTCCTCTCCCTGCCCTCCCTTATGTACGAAATATTGTTCTTTCGGTATAAAAACATAAACAAACATTATTCTTGGAGTAAACTAATTTAAAATATAACAGCAGCTGATTCTGAAGACAATGCAAATACAATAGGTGTTGGAGGAAAGGGTACACGTCTCCCCCTCCCCATCCCCATCCACCCACACCCCACACCCCTTCCCAATCTACCCACTCCCCTCAACACCCCTGGTCATCCACCCATGCCCCTGACCACCCCCCTGATCTCCTGGTCGAGTCCCCTGACACCTGATCTCACATTATCTGAGGAGGGTGTTGGGCCGCCTCGTAACGCAGGTGTGACCCCCGTAACGACCCCGACCCCCCGGAAACCCCGTGTCCGCCCGCTGCTCCGCCACAATAGCAGGTCACGTTAGGACCCGAACACCAACTGCTTAAGCCTGATTTAACCCCAATTTGTGGAAAGACAAGATGCTGTGTCCCGGCCCAGGGTGAGGCGGAGGTGCAGGCCAGGTTCTTCTCCCTCCCCCTCTCTCAAAAGAATAAATATTGAACAAGTTTTATTATGCTGATGACTTGCAATTTGGCTGGTCATGTATTGATCAACCTGAGATATTTCTGGCGTTAGTGAAGCTGCGTGAGTGATGAAACAAGTCAGGTTATCACAGGTGGATACTTAATTTGGCTTCGGTGACTGGGAATCATATATCTAGTAAAAGTTTTCATATCAGGAAGTCTTTTTTGTTTAAGATGTCCATTATACCAACTTTTACTTATGTGAGAGGCGTTTATTATATTACGGTGATGGAAAAAGCCAGTTCTCAACGTCTTAGAACAACTGCATGATTTTGACACCAAACTCCTATACAAAATTCTACCTGGCAGGTTTAGATTTGGTGTTTCGTTATAAACGTCTCGATTAATTAAACGTTAACCCATTAAACCATCTGCCTTTACACTAAGAACACAGGGTAAATATTGTATGATAGTGAAGGTGTATTTGCGTGCGTGTGGCAGCCATGAAGCAGCGGGCGGGCGGTCACGCCAGGGAGGCCGGGAGCAGATCTCCTCCAGATAGTGGGTACAGCCCGTCACCTCCTCTCCCACACCAGCCTGGACGCCGTGCTGCCTTCGCTGCTCCTGCTGACGGACTAACCGGTCCTCGACCCCGTCGTGAGACCCCTTTCAGCAGCCAAGTGCCAATCAGCAGAACAACTCCTATACTTGCCACGTCAGTTCGGCCACAACAAGACCTGCAGGACACGCCCCTCTGCATGTGATGGCCAACACAAATATTATTCAATACATCCGAGGGTCCGGACCCACAAAGGTTCTTAGCGCTAATTTTAACTCCTATCCGGTGATAAGCCTAGGTTGCAAATATAGGTAGAATCTCTTTATTGATTATAATTCTTCTTTTTTTCGGGGGTTTATTTTTATGCTTTCGGTCAAGTTCAATAATTTAAGCACAAATCTTACATTTTCATTTACGATAACTTTTAGATTTCATCGTACGAACCTTGGAGTATCCAGACACAGGTTTATGCTCACACAGATGTTAGGACAGGTGTTGTCTGACCACAATGGAGTCCCACCTCATGTACTGTATGTTTATATTTGGTGAGCCTCAAAAATAATGTTTTCAAAGGTACTACAGCAGGTCTTATGCCCTGGTAAATCAACAAAAAAGTATAATCTAATAGCCTGAATAAATTATAATCAGTAAATTCACAAAAGCGAAACTTTCTTTATTTTGGTTTTATAATGAGGTACTCGAATATTGAACATCTCAACACGTGGAGCAAATATCAAGTCTTGGCGTCACTCCACTTACAGGTAACTTAACATGTTACACCTGCGCTCTCCAACAAGTCATAAATCCTTCACATAATGGCACACTCGGCTCCTCATTCCCTATAAATCACCTTCAGTACGTTTGTCTGATCTTCGACACAGTAAATCAAATATCAAACACAATGACAGGTATTAAGCAATCGTCTAATTCTCTTTCTCGTGCCACTTTGTACTTTCAGTTTACTGACCGTGCGCAAGTGACAAATCACAACTCTGCCGAAAGTGTCACTTGTCAAGGAAGTAGGGTGGGGGGTGCTATTCACTGCCAGCCGGAGTGCCATTCACTGCCCAGTCAGGAGAGGCGCCAGTCATGGTCGAGTCGGGCGAGTGTTTGATGCCTGCCATACAAGGAGCGTGTTGTTGTCTCCCTTCAAACTGTCCATGTAACCTGCTGGGGATAGCCCCCCCTTCTCTCTCCACCCACCCCCCCATCCTCCACAAGTGCCTCACAATCTTTACTATATTCTTCTCCCCACGTCAGTCTCTCCCTCCCAACATACTCCCACTAAACCTTATTGTCTTATCTTGTGTACATTATCACACACACCCACACACACCCACCCACACCCACTCGAGTACGATAACATTACCCTCAGATTACCTTGTCCTCGTACTTAAAGGATTGATCATCGTGTTCAAAAAGTTAAGACGACGTACTCAAGGGGTTAGGAGCTGGAAGAAGGTTAAATGTGAGAAAAATCTCAAATCTTAAAAGGCCTTGATAGTATACCCGATGTTTTAAGAAAAAACAGCCAAGTGAATAACGTCCTAGTAGGGTTAAGACCGAGATAAGAAAAGCGAAGAGGAAAAATGAACTGAAGGTAGCAAGGGAGGCGAAGTCAAACCCCAAGGGATTCTTTCAAATGTATCAAACTAAAACACGAGAAGAGATTGGACCAATACAGTTAGATACCGGCGAGCTAACTCATAATGACAGAGAAATAAGCAATAATCTGAATAAATATTTTTCAACAGTTTTCATCACCGAAAATTTGAACATGATACCAGAGGCACCGATACAGAGATAGTGAAGAAAATAGATTAAGCGAGATAGTGGTGACTGGTAACGACGTTAGTAAGCAAATAGACAAGTTAAAGCCTAATAAGTCGCCAGGTCCCGATGAGTTATTTGCCAGAGTATTAAAGGACTGAAAGGAAGCGCTTAGAATGCCCTTATCAAAGTTGTTTAACATGTCATCAAAAACGGGTGTAGTACCAGAATCCTGGAGGAAAGTGAATGTAATACAGATTTTCAAGAAGGGAGATAGATCACTATCCTCTAACTACCGTCCAATCAGCTTAACATCAATTGCAGACAAATTACTGAAAGCAATCATTTCAAACTCTATTCAAAATCACCTGGAGAAGCACAAGTTGATCAATGATTCGCAACATGGCTTCACAAGCGGGCGTTCATGTTTAGCTAATCTATTAACATTCTTTTCAGCTGTGTTTGAATCAGTGGACGAGAGGCATGACTATGAAGTGGTATATCTTGACATTAACAGAGCCTTAGATAGAGTCCCCCACGAAAGAGCTATTAAGAAAAGTGGAGGCTCCTGACATTGGAGGAGGTATTCTAAAATGGATTAGTGCGTGGTTACAGGACAGAAAACAGCGAGTGAGCATTAACGGCGCTAAATCCGATTGGAGTAACGTCACAAGTGGAGTACCCCAAGGCTCGGTACTTGAACCATTAATATTTATTATATGCATAAACGACATAGATATCGGCGTAGACAGCAACATAAGTAAATTTGCTGATGACACTAAAATAGGGCGTGTAATTAAATCTGACGAGGACTCTGCAAAGCTACAGGAAGATGCAAACAAAAATTTCGATTGGTCGGACAAATGGCAGATGAAATTCAATGTGGATAAATGTAAAGTGCTTAGTCTAGGAGATGTAAACAGAGAAACCAGATATCAGATGAACAACGATGTTACAGAGAAATCCGAATGTGACACAGAATTATGAGTAATGAGAAGTAGGAATCTTAAGCCAAGTAACCAATGTGTATTTGCTCGAAACAAGGCTGATAAAGTACTTGGGTTCATACAAAGGAGTGTTGTTATAAAACTAGAGAGGTTATCCTGAAACTATATCTTACGCCTGTGAGACCTCAATTGGATTACGCAGTTCAATTCTGGTCACTGTATTATAGAATGGATCTAGAATCCCTAGAAAGAATTCAGAGGAGAATAACAAGACTAATCCCGGGCATTAGGAACCTCGAGTACAGAGATTGGTTAAAGTATCTTAATTTGCACTCCCTCGAGAGACGTAGACTGAGGGGCGATGTGATGGAGGTGTATAAATGGAAGTCAGGGCTAAACAAAGGGGACATAACAAAAGTACTCAAACTATCCAACCAGAAGCAAACTCGTGACAATGGTTTTAAATTAGACAAATTTAGATTTAGGCGCGAAATAGGTAAACATTGGTTTGGAATTAGAGTAGTGGATGAATGGAACAAGTTACCAAACATCATTATTGACTCGAATACGATGGATAGCTTCAAATATAGGTTGGATGGATATATGAGCAATAGGGGTTGGGTGTAAATTGGACTGCCCAGGATGGGCCAATAGGCCCGCTGCAGTTTCCTCCACCATTCTTATGTTCTTATGTTGACAAACTGTGTACCATCTCCCAAGTCCTGAAGTCATGTCAACAATATAGAAGTGTGTTCGCGTTTTCCATTACTCGCTTTTGTGGGAGAGAGACTGCACTATCCTCCTCCTGAGACGTTTATTGTTTTCTTAGAAGATTCAGGTAGTGAGGATATTGAAAGACGTTGTTCACTTGGCTGTTTTTTCTTAAAACATGGGGTATACTATCATGGCCTTTTAAGATTTAAGATTTTTCTCACATTTAACCTTCTTCCAGCTCCTAACCCCTTGAGTACGACGTCATAACTTTTTGAACACGATGATCAATCCTTTAAGTACGAGGACAAGGTAATCTGAGGGTAATGTTATCGTACTCGAGGGTCAATAAGCCGTGATCTACAATTGTCCGTTACATCATATAAAACGAAACTTTAAAATTCATACGCTTTAACTAATAAACGTTTCGTAGGGGGCATATATCAAGGGTTTAAACTTTCACGTATGCTGGGGGGTTTTCTGCATGTGTGTCTATGCGTAAACAAAATTTATAAAAAAAAAATGTGTGGACGGGCGTAAAAATCTTAACTCAAACAAATGCGAAAATTCAGGTGTTAGGGAGATAATATAACCGAAGCTCACGTGAATATTTGTATAAGCGTTGGCATGAAACGGATTCTTTTTGACCGGTAAGCACACAATAAACGCCTTCTTTACACACACACACACACACACGCGTGCATGCGCGCACGCATTGAATTAATGGCCATATACAAGTCTATATTTTAATGTGAAATTGTTTTCATATCTTCACCAAGTTTGACGACGATCACCCCAGCGGTATTCCAAAAGTCCAGCCACACAACCCAACACAGCAGTCCGGGAATAACTAACAAGAAACTCCCTTCTTTTCCAGCGCACATTTTACACTACATGCTGTGTACACGTATAGCTTGAGGGTACACTGGCAACTCAACATTAATCCGAGGTTATCTAAAACTGGATATCTTCATAAATGTCAAAATCCCTACAAGGTTGGTGAGAGTTTTATTACGTGGATGTTTACAATTCTTGGGGTATGTCAAAATTCCTCAAGAATGTTTATATCACAAGGAGACTCGAGGACCCTGGTCGTGTTGACATGTGTGGTCGTGATGGGTGGGTGGACGTGGGCGTCATTGTGTTGATGGTATATAGGTGGGCGGGTGTGGGTGTCATTGTGTTGGTGGTGGGTAGGTGTGAGGGTGAATGTGGGGGGCATTGAGTTGATGGTGTATAGATGGGCGGGTGTAGGTGTTTAAGTAGATGGGTGGGCGTGGCGACGCTGTGATGAATGAGACAAGACCACAGCTCCAGAAGTAAACATTAATTTGGACACCAGGAATAATTTTAGCAACTTACACTTCAACTCCGCATATTAACCCCCTCTTTTAAAGGTGTCATAATAACAGCTGCTCAAAGTTGACACCAGACTATTTCCGGAAACTGGGAGAATGTACGAGTGTGTATGGTAAACGACGATAGTGCGTCTGTGGACCTAAATATATATCTTGTTACGAGTGTCGGAAATAAAAACCCACGAATAGATTACTGGTCGGCATATGAACTTCGAATGATTCATTGTGTACAGTAGACACCAAGGCAGTTAAAATTTAGATATTATATATTATACTTGAAATGTAACATTGGTTTTGATGTGTTAGGTAAAACAAAGTAATGTTTATTATATTATCCCGAATACTAATGAACGAGTGAGCGTTCAATGGTTGTTTGCGGATTCGCAACGTGAACGTCTAATTTTTATGACGTCATTTCCGCACACCTCTGCTCGCATAGTTTTACCTCTCAAAGCCGGGTGGTTATTAGTATTGGGCTTTCAGTCATAAGATAAGTGTCTCTTCTCCTACTGTATATTTCTAGTGGTATAACGTGTAAACCTTGCTCGACTTTTAAGCACACCAAGTATTATATAGTGATTTATATGTGAGATTGTGGGTAGTCTTATTTCTTAATTCCACGGTAGATAACTTACTTATTTATGAGTTACGTGTGTTGGGCAACCACGTTGTCCCCGGTAGTTGTTAATCTAAAGTGTTTAGTCTTTACTTTTATGATTATTATTTTGTCACTCGGTTGAGTCACTTGCTTGATCAGATTTAGTTTGTATTTGTTTTATTTTTGTACATAACTGATATATTTATTTATTGTTTGTTAATTTAACTTCTGTTATTAAATGTACTTCATGATTTTCAATATACCCCATAGTAATGGGGTGATTTTGGTGGGATCTATTGCTTGGACATTCGAGACAAAGATAACCATAACGATAGAGGTAACTCGACTTTAAGAATAATACAAAGTGAAGTTGAATTTCAATTGAATTGTTACAACCTAAGAGGCCAAGGTCGAAACAATTTCAACATATTTCTTACAAGACAAACAGACACTTAAACGAAACCAAAATTTAATGTAGTTTTTATTTCCAACACTAATAAGGAACATCACAAAACTGTGTTACTATCTCACAGAAAAAAACACAAATTTGAGGACTTGTGTGTATTTTAATTCTAAATGCTTCCAAGGCTCAATGCGTGAGGTGTAAGGCCAAACTTATTCTGTATATTGAGCCAACGTTATGTGTTTCATCTGAGAATTAGATCACTGTACCATTACAATGAGTGGAAAGGTAGCATAATCCCGCCACCATACATCACGACACACTGTACCTCCCAAACAAAAGGTAATTAAGTGTATAAAATAAATTGATGTGCGTCAGTGTGTACGGGGGTGGCGTGCCTGGCATGCTTTAGTTCCCATACACTCAATACCTAACCTAACCTAATCTCCACCATTGATAAAGTGTTTATCTCTTGCCACCGTCTGACACATTACCGGTACATAAATACAAACTCGACGTTAAACAATATAAAAACACGGCCGAGGCTATACAGTATACAGGACAAGACATACGAATATGGCTCGAAAAATAATTAATTCCGAAATTACGTGAAATCTCGCGAGACTACCCGAAATAAAAAAAGGTCCTGTATACAGTCACTTCCAAAAACAAACCGACTTTAGTAGACCTTATGACCAAAATACCACATAGTTCGACCCCAGAGGATGACGTTTATGGACCAAACTATCCTGTAACTAACCTAACGCTACCCCAGCCCAGACTAATCTAATCTAACCGAAGATACCTAGTGCTAATGAAGTCCAACCAAACTGGCCTGACCTTACAGACCTAATTAACCAAACCCAACACAAACCAAACTAACTCATTCTAACTCGATCCACCTCAACCTATCCCAAGACAAGCCAACCCAAGTACACTCGCACCAAAAAGTATCGGTGCAGGGTGAGATCGACGAGTTCCGAAACGATACGTATACACTGTGATATGTCGGGAAGGTTAGTAAGTGTATCCTCATAACCCCCGCCCCCCCTCCGCTAGGTGTTGCCTAATGGCTGACAATCAGGGCTGCCAACATACGGCTGGAACAACTCGCCTTTCCCAATACCTATCGTCACTGGTCTCAAATTATTCACACTACAGTATGCACCGATACTTTTTGTTGCGAGTGTACATACCTACATGTATGCCTCCATCTAAATGTATAATGTATAGGGAGATTAGGATGATGGGAGGCGAGTACAACACCCAAACACACATAAAACAAGACAGACAACAAAAAACGAGAGGAAGGAGGGGAGGTTAGAGGAGGGAGGGAGGTTAAAGGAGGGGGGGGAGGTTAGAGGAGGGAGGGAGGTTAGAGGAGGGAGGAGGTTAGAGGAAGGAGGGGAGGTTAGAGGAGGGAGGGAGGTTAAAGGAGGGGGGGGAGGTTAGAGGAGGGAGGGAGGTTAGAGGAGGGAGGGTGGGTAAAACAACACCACACAACACACGTACAAAACAAGACGACACAGAAAAAAGAGAGCGAGGTTAGTTTGGTTATGTGAAGTTTGATTAAGCTGGGTTAGATATTCTCCAAGCCGTTAACGTTCCAATAATGTTTCGTTCTCCTCTGCTTACATTTCCCCTGAACAAAGACAATGTTCATAATACATAGTCTCAGCGCAATATTGACGCTACATTAGCCACCAAATATTTTTCTGCGGGATGAACTGACCAGCAAGATTCATTTTCGTATCTCCCAGTTTGTAATACAAAAACATTTATCTTACGAACCAAAGATAATCTTGTCACGCTATCCTCACTACGGGAATTCTGGATTTGTTTACACTCCCACATGGCAGTAGAAAATTTTTGCGCCCTCAAAAATGTTGTCATTTCCCCAAAACATAAAACTAAATATTTTCATCAGGTTATTAAATAATAATAAACACTAGTGCACTGATGTTACTTTAGTTTTATTACTATTAATATAGTGAAAAATATCAGTGTTTATTTATTTTTTCATACAACTTTAATTAATATCAACATTATATGACACTCCGCCTTGAAGAAAATGTAAAAACGTTAGTCAAGTTATTCCTTAAATACATGCATAATTGCACGCCAGCTGTAACTAATGTGTTGGGCTCGGCACCTCACCTGTTGTTTGGTCTTTATCCTGCTTAATTTTCACGTTAAAGGGTGAGACGGGAGAGGCAGGTCTTGAGCTACAAAGTCATATGAAAGTCAGATGAAATTCCCTACCAGGACGAACAAGAACACCGTAGTGGATAAGTGAGTGGTCACCTGCTGGTCAAGGACGACATGACAAAGCGGCCACTGAGCGTTTCACTGTCTCCTGGAGTGCCACGAGAAACAGCGTGATTGTGAGGAATTGTACTGTGTGACCCACGAGTAAGGGAAGCTGCTGTGATGAGAGACGCGAGGAGTGTCCCTCATAAACATGAGTGGGGTATGCAGAGCTGCCTGAGTGCCTCCACCCCCTCCCAGAGCTCCTGCTGTCCCTCGTGGTCTCTCTCCACTGTTGCCTCACAAACGATCTCGTGTCTCTACCAACATGGTACCGGGCACTAGTATATTTTAACGTCAGCCTTTGTGAATAAGGATAATTGTACCCCCCGTGCGGGTGGTGGGCGTGTGTAGCGTGGTGTTGAAGTGCCTGGTGCTTGGTGGTCGCTGGGCGGCCCAGGGCAGCAGGAGACTGCCCGCGGCACGCTATTCTCTGTTCTCATACATCACCTCTCTTACAAGCCAGGGACGCTGGGTGGTTCGCACTCCATCTCTTTCTCTGGTCTGATTTACAACGTGTTTACAGCGATTTACGCAGCGGGCGTGTCTAGTGTTAAGATTTATCATGAATGGGTGGGGAGGTTATGGGGCAGGAAGGGAGTTGGGGTGGTAGGGAGGTTTGGACAGGTGGTTGAGAAGAGGTGGTGGGGTGATGTAGGCAGGAGGAAGGTGGGGAGGGACGCAATTCTCTGCAAGTCCAGAAGTCAACGCGTTGTCACCGTCAGGTTTTGTCCGGCACCTTACCACCCCGGGACTTACACCTTAACAACTTTATCACAGCCACCTGCTGCAGCACCTCACCTCATCGCCTCAATAGTGTCGGGCACGCACATTAAGCAGCTCTTACCACAGACGAGAGATGCAAAAGTGGCGGGCAGACATGTACAAGTAGACCCTGTGAGCGACCGTCTTTCTGTGACTGACAAAGCGATACTAGGATGGCGTAAGGCTTGTTGGAACATTTATCCTGCGTCATGAATAATGAGTGATGATGAATAAACCCACCCAGGTAGTTACAGATAAATCCTGAGGTGGCCTTGCGCAGTAATGTGACAGCCACAGCAGCACCAACAAGGGTGGTCTGGTCACCCGGACATGTTGGAATGAATAGCAGAGGCTGATGAGTTACGGCGGACCGTAGGAGCTAATGTGAGACAGAACTAGAGTGAGAGACAAGAGCCTGGTGTGATATATATACAACTATAAAGAGGAAGAAAAGTTATGCTGGGAGATAAAGCAGCACCTCACACCAAGAGACGCAGAGAGGAACACAGATTGTGAACCCAAATATAAGACCACAAACTGTAAGTCTATCATCGAGGCGAAGTATAGGATAATAATGCTGGTGAGATATAGTTAACAAATAAAAGAGTTGTGGGAAGGAGAGCGCCATAAATAATCAAATTAAGAACCGGACTGTACTTTAGCTCAAATTTACACCCAGAAGTCGATTATAAGTTGAAGAAAACTTATGGCGTTTGATATTGACCCTAATTAACGATCAGGAGGGAATGGAGGTCTACTGTACAGTGAAGTGAGGTAACAGCAGAACGTTATACAAAACTAATTTACATACACAGATGACACAAGATGTAGCTCAACGTAAGGCCACACTGTGTAAACAAGAGGACATAAAGTGGTCACGAAAATAACCGTAGGAAGTCATGGTAATCCGCATTCAACATAGATTCGAAAATGGGTAAAATTTTGGAGATGGGGTTGGTTTGGGTAGTTTAATGCGATTAGATCCGGTTTATAAATGGTTAAAATATTCAATTCCTCCTCCCCCACTCAGGTCTCCGCCCTACCCAAAGAACACAGGAAGATAACTTTTTGCTTTAGTTTCATTGAGACAAACGACCGAGACGAATAGTTTCTCGTGTTTTTAAATTGAGTGGAGATGATGATTGTTGGCAGACGTTAGTTGAGGTGAGGCATAGTATAGGTCAGGTGGGGTTAGGTTAGGATTAAACTAACTATATCACAAAATATCCCCGTCTAACAACCACTCACAGACCTCAACACTCCCTCACAGACCTCAACACTCCCTCACTAGACTTCTCACTTTAATAAACCTTCGCCAAGTGCTTCCGCTGTCTACTTCTCCTCGTCGTGTCTTGTATGAACGTCTATCATATAATGTTTACAAACGTATTTACTGTAAACTCTAACGCCGTATTACAGAACATCCTTGATACATGATTCATCTTTCAGAATACGTAAACTAACGCTGTAGAGACCCAGAACTCATGAATTTCTCAAATATTTTATTCCATTCCAATAATACATTAAAATCAACTGACAGAATAAACATAATAATAAAAGGATACTGAATGTGAAACCCAACATTCACAAGGGGACGAACCCCAAGTCGTCGCTGCTAAGATACATAGGGCTTTATACATAGGGCTTTGTGTTTCCATTTTCTGTTCACCTTTTCAGGGAAATCAATGCTAGTGATCAGCCGCGATTGTGTGGAGGCTGAACATGACTACTCGCTGAATGTGTCTCTCCGTGAAGGCTTTTAGAGAGAGAGAGAGAGAGAGAGACACTTCAATCCCAACCTCCCCCGGGGTACCGCGCGTCCTCCCGAAGCTGTGGCAGGCATTCTCCGATAACACAAGAAATTGAAGCAATATTCGATGCTGAGGATGGACCTTCATCTGAGAAATAGTCGTATTTTAGGTTGGATTACAATGGTCGTACCAAGGAAAACCTACATACAGGTAACAATTTGGAGTAAAAATACCTACACAGCACATAGACATAAACCAAGACACATACTGTACAAGAGCAAACAAAAAAAAAACAAAAAAAAACACACGTGATCGTCCCGCTGCATGTGTTTCCTCGAGACAAATTTCGAAGCTCCTGATATGACAAGTGGAGCATGTTGGAAGACTAGCGTGAGGGGCCACTTACTGTACACGACATGGTTCCTCCTCATTATTAAGACTCCCTCATACTACTGTCTAACGTTACCCTCCTTCTTTATAATGTATCCTCCCTCCCTATTTTTTCTCTCTCTTAATTCCTGCCTTCTAAGTCCCGTCCTCGCCCATCTCTCTATTATTCTGTCTTCATCCCTATCTCCTTACACGTTCTCCATTCCCCCCTCTTCGTTCTTCCCTTCACTCCCTATCACAATCGCTACACTCAAAATGGGGAGCCACACAGGAGAGGAAGAGAAGTACTATATAAGACACGATGATCAAGGACCTGGGGGGAAATGAAGTCACCTGAGTCACTAATGAAGAAAAGTAGGCAAAGTTCCTCTTCCTCCGCTGCCTTTTAGATGTCTTTAATTGCCCTGATTACGGTCCCCACCTCTTGTATTCATGAGTACGATCCTTACGTCATGTATCCTTGAGTACGGTCCTTATTTCCTGTATCCATCCTTGAGTACAGTTCCAACCTCATGTATCCTAGATTACGATCCCCACCTCTTTTATTCATGAGTACGGTCACTCCTTACCTTGATGTTAACGTTGTAATGTATTACTGCACTTTAATAATTATAAGACTTCTGAGCGTGTACCCCAGGCTGCAGATGACTCCCTAAAGACAGCAGTCAACCCCATCTCTCTCTTCTATTGTTTTTATTCTTCCCAATTATATGTAGGTTTGGACCAGGGGGCACAGAAACCTCTAAGAAAGGGAGGAGGTGGTGGTGGTGGTGGTAGTGGTGCTAGTGGTTGTGGTGGAAGAGGTGAAACACAAAAGATAATAACACGTAAGAAAAGGATGAAGACAAAGTAAAAATAGTTGCCAATCTTAAAAATACAGAAGTAAATACATCATAAACCAACGACCAAGACCATCGTGAATCTTAGAATTGGAAAATGACAAACAGAAGACTCGATGCGCTGGACAACACAAGAGAACTAGGCTGGGTACTCCGCCTGGGTGAGGGGGTTGGGGAGGGGGTGAGGGTAGGGGGAGGAGAAGAAGGGGGATGGGAAAAAAATTACAACCGAGGGAACAGAAAAACCAGAGTTAATTCAACCAATTAAAACTCTTGTGGGGAAAGTTATAATTGTGTGTTGGACCAGCAGGTACCCTTGTCTCCCTTAAGGCCAGCGAGGGAGGGTAAGAGGGAGGGAGGGAGGTGAGTAGGGAGGGAGGTGAGTAGGGAGGGGAGGGAGGTGAGTAGGGAGGGGAGGGACATGAGTAGGGAGGGGAGGGAGGTGAGTAGGGGAGGGAAGGGAGGGAGAGGGAGGGAGGAGGGAGGGAGGGAGAGAGGGAGGAAGAGGGAGGGAGGGAGGGAGAGAGGGAAGGGAGGGAAAGAGGGAATGGAGGGAGAGAGGGAATGGAGAAAGAAAGGGAGAGAGGAAGGGAGGGAGAAGGAGAGGAGGAGGGGAGGGAGGGAGGGAAGGAGGGAATTGGTGAGGGGGAGGGGTTGGAGGGAGGGACAGTGAAAAAGAGGTGGTAACGGGGAAACTCTTCTGTATTACCTGCCAGGGCCCAGGTCATAGCATTTAGTTCAACCTCTCAATCTACCACTGAAGAAATATACTTTTAATTACTTTGAATTTTCCTCCTCCCTATCGTATCACTTATATTAAAAATGGCATTAATAATATTTAACCTTATTTTTGTCTAGGATTAAATTCTATTATGTAAAGTTTAAGTACTGTATACAAGTTAAATTATAAATCTTATGTTCTTGCTTACGTGAATCAATTTGGTACTTTCTTATATCTTCATTTAAGAGGAATATTAATAGTAGGACCTTGAGTGGCTGTGAGTCCTGTTATCTGCGACAGCAACCATGAGCCGCCCAGTAATATTCTGCCACGCCTCCAAATCATGGCATTTTGTTTCCCTCTCTACAGCATTAACACTTCTCTGTATTTTACTATAATCATTATTATTACAATTATTACTAGTATTATTATCACCAATATTATAATCATTATTATTTTTATTATTACCAATTTATTAAAATTATTATTATTGTTATTGTCAATATTATAATAATTAGCATTATAAATATTGTAAGGTACTTAACATTTTGTGACGCGCGCGCGCGTGTGTGTGTGTGTGTGTGTGCTTGCATTACCGCATTCCTTCCTGCTGAAATAATAACACTCCACTGTAACATACACCCCAGGATGATTCCACTGAACACGGTATTAATTACGTTCTGAGGCACAACAAACCCGAGACGACACCAGGCGTGACCAGATGGACATTACACTCACTCCACCTAACACACCTCTAAATAAAACATATTGGTGAGGCAGGTGGATTCCCCGGTATATTGTGGAAAACCTTAACATTTATTTTGTTTGGCCTATATGATGTCACTTCCCTACTGTCATGGGTTGCGTTAGGCTTACCCACGCAACCAACTGCAAAGTTTGTTTTACTAGAGATAAGACGCCCGGCGAGGCATAACTGGGACATGTAATTTCAATTAGGTATGTTAGCCAGCCTTTAGGGGGGGGGTGGGCAGTGAAACAGTGTTGTACTGTTCATCGCTTCACACCCAAAAACCTCATTTTAAGTAGTATCCCCTGAGCCATGGGTTAGTTAAGAAGTCGTTCCCATCCTCTCCCTCCTGAAAGGGAGCGGGATACCACACCACACAGAGTCCTCCACCGCCACTCCGTCCTGTGGACCATGATCGACAGGAGACTAAGTGTGGTAACCTAGGTTGTTATCCCATGGAAATATCACGTGTGGATGCCTGGTTGCAACAAGAGCAATCCAGGCTGGCCAATCAAACCTACAGTAAATGGTTAATTAATTCACGCTTACAGAGTTCTCCTGCACGACACCAGTCTACAGTGACCGTGATCGACACGAGACTAAGTGTGCTAACCTAGGTTTGTTATCCCCGTGGAAATATCACGTGTGGAAGCCTGGTTGCAACAAAAGCAATCTAGGCTGACCTATTGCACCTAAATGGTTAATTCAAGTCACGCTTACCAGTTCTCGTTGCCGCGACAACCATCTACAGTGACTGTCAGTGACGCGAGACTATGTGTGGTAACCCAAGAGTACTTTTTGTTGTTATGGCC
This sequence comes from Homarus americanus, assembly GCF_018991925.1. Classification (NCBI taxonomy): domain Eukaryota; kingdom Metazoa; phylum Arthropoda; class Malacostraca; order Decapoda; family Nephropidae; genus Homarus; species Homarus americanus. The sequence goes on along the minus strand of NW_024734046.1, from coordinate 86,129 downwards.
GTGGAAAGAAGTTCTTGTGATGAAGCCTGGTTGTAACAAAAGCAATCCAGGCTGGCAGTAAATGTATCACTTGAAGAATTAAGGCTCTGTTAAGTCATACCCACAGTAGAGTAATCACATGTGTCCCCAAGTTGGAAATTCCCTGTTTTAGATGATTAATTTTATTACAGCGTGAACGTGAGTGACTCATATATCCATGCAAATTGTAAATCATTGTATGGAAGCTTGACAAATAAATGTAACTGCAATTATCTGCCCGTATCTGTGATCCTATCTTATTATTACTAAAGGTAATGACTGATTTGTTATGACAAAGTATAACCAATAACTTAGATGGATGTTGAAAATTAAATGAATTCATTAAATCATCATTTATCAAGTATAAATCATGGAATGTCGAGTGGTGGAGTGAACTTCTACGTAGATGTGCCATAATCTCCTGTAAGTAACCAGTGTGAAGGTATCGAACTCTACGGTAAGAAATAAGAAATACGACATATTATTATCTTTATATAACATACTCCACTCATATACCACCGAACCACCCAAAACCATGACACCTACGACCACTACCTTCCCACGACCACTACCTTCCCCACGACCACTACCTTTCCCCACGACCACTACCTTCCCACGACCACTACCTTCCACACGACCACTATCTTCCATACGACCACTACCTTCCCCACGAAAACTACCTTCCCCACGACCACTACCTTCACCACGACCACTACCTTCCCACGACCACTACCTTCCACACGACCACTATCTTCCCCACAACCACTATCTTCCCAACAACCACTATCTTCCCTACGACCACTACCTTTCCCACGACCCTTTCAAAAGTCGTCGCCAAATACTTTAACACGTGAGTTGGGAGAAGCTTCACCTGACTCACCTGGAGGAGTGACCACAACGGCCACAATTAACGTCACAAAACGCACCATCATCGGGAAAGTTACCTGTCCTGTTTTACGGGTCGAGGCTGGGAGACTGGGTGGAGGGAAGAGAGCGGGGGCGAGAGGTGGAGGTGGATGGTGTGTGGAGGAAGGGACGGAAGTGGAGGTGTGTCGTGTGTGGAGGGAGGTGGAAGTAGAAAGTGTTTAGGAGTGGAGTGGTGGATGGAGGGTTGGATATTATATGCAGGAAAAAAGATGGAGGGCTTGTGAGAGAGAGAGAGAGAGAGAGAGAGGCGGAGGTGAATGGTGTGTGGAGGGAGGCAGGTGTGTAGCGAGCTGGATTGTGTGTGTGTGTGTGTGTCGGGAAGGGAGGCAAAGTAGGGAGGGAGGGGGAAGTGATGAGTGGGTGAGTGGGGGGAGGAAGGGAAGGAAGAGGAGGGGGGAAGGGAGAGAGGGATGGAGGTGAGTGGGACAAAGACTTAATGGACAGCGGCGGCGGTATCGTCTATGGAAGAGAACTGGGAAATATTTCTATGGAGAGGAATAGGAAGAGTTTCTGAAGAGTTTAAGATGTCTAATCATCGTACGAATCCCCTGTAGGGTCGAGGAACCATTCTTAATGTACTAATCCACTGTACTTAAGGGCCCGAGGTATCCTATTTAATGTACTAATCATCTGTACTCAAGGGGTCGAGGTACCCTACTTAATGTACTAATCCTCTGTACTCATGGGCTCGGCACAACCTACGCACTCTCCTCAAGGTATAATAAAAATCCCACCGTGAGAAAAACCAAACATAGATACGACACCAAAACAACAACTTCCTCCCCTCACCGCCATCATCAACCTCCTCCTCACCCCTCACCATCACCACCTGGATAAGACCATTTCCAATAGTAAAGAAGGTGAAGGAGGGAAAATCTGGCCCATTACGGTAAGTCTGTGGGGGTTAAGAGCTGCATAATGCGGCCTCCCCAGACGAGGTCACAGCTGTTGGGTAAATAGAAGATGACTCTAGACACAGGTAAGTTGGGTGAGGAGGAGGGGACAGGAGTGAGGGGAGAGGGACGAGGGGAGGGAGGAGGACCGCATGATGCATAATACTACTACAGGCGTCACAAAGAGGCGAAAAGCGACCTCTTGGTTGCTCCTTCTCCAGCCCCCCCAAAAAATCACAGCTAAGGGATGGTGGAGAGGAGGGGGGGACGGGAGGGAAAGAGTAGGAAGAGGAGTGTATAGAATTATCGAGAAAGGAAAACTTGAATATATATAAAGAAGACAAAGAAGAGGGAGTGGAGGAGGAGGAGGAGGAGGAGGAAGAAGAAGAAGAGAAAGAAAGAGGAGGAAGAAGGTGAAGAGGGTATATACATCACACGCGTCACACCAAGGTAAGAGGCGACCCATTGACTCTTCTCCAACGAGGCCAAAAATCAGGGTTTAGGGACGGTAAAGGTGACGAGGGGGACTGAAGGAGGAAGGAGGAAGAGAGGGAGGAGTAAATAAGGAAGACAATGAAGGAGATGAAGGGGACGGTGGAAAACCGTGCATATATATTACTGGATCACATCAGGAGAAGGAAGAGGAAGAAGAGGAGAAAGAGAAGGAGGATGCATACATTACTGGATAACACCAGGGGGCCAATGAGAGGCCACTGACAGCTCTACACGAATGTGGTCTGAGAGGTAGAACAGAGGAGGCTGAAGAGAAGAGAAGGGTAAAAGAGAGGAAGGAAGGCGAGTGTGAAGAGACGAGGAAAGGGGAAGCTGAAGAGGGGAATGGAAGAATTGAAGAAGGGAGGGAGGGAAGGAAAGGAGGGGGAGGGAGGGAAGGAAGGAAGAGAAGGAGACAGGGAAGAGAAGGAAGGAAGAGAAAGAGGGAGGGAGGGAGGGAGGGACAGGGAACAACAGGAGGCCTCCCACACACGCCTCGATATTGTGTGGGCTCGTTCAAGTGAGGCTAATATTATGATTACGCTGATGTATGTGAGGGAAACGCCGATATCTCACGATAACACCCGCCTTCCTCAGGGGAGATGGTGAGGCAAAACTTTTTGACGCAGAGAGGGAGGAAGAGGAGAGGAAGGAAGAGGAGAGGAACATAAGAACATAAGAATGGAGGAAACTGCAGTGGGCCTATTGACCCATACTGGGCAGTCCCGTTTATACCCAACCCCTATTGCTCATATAAGCATCCAACCTATGTTTGAAGCTATCCAACGAATTCGAGTTAATGATGATATTTTGTAACTTGTTCCATTCATCCACTACTCTGTTTTCAAACCAGTGTTTACCTATTTCACGCCGAAATCTAAATTTGTCTAATTTAAAACCATTGTTACGAGTTCGCTCCTGGTTGGATAGTTTGAGTACCTTTGTAATGTCCCCTTTGTTTAACCCTGACTTCCATTTATACACCTCTATCATGTCGCCCCTCACTCTACGTCTCTCGAGGGAGTGCAAATTAAGATGCTTTAACCTGTCTCTGTATTCAAGGTTCCTAATGCCCGGGATTAGTCTTGTCATTCTCCTCTGGATTCTTTCCAAGGATTCTATATCCATTCTGTAATACGGTGACCAGAACTGAACTGCGTAATCCAGGTGAGATCTCACAAGCCCTAGATATAATTTTAAGATGACCTCGCTAGTTTTGTAACTAACACTCCTTTGTATGAACCCAAGTACTTTATTAGCCTTGTTACGAGCAAAAACACATTGTTTACTTGGCTTAAGATTCCTACTTATCATTACTCCTAAATCTCTCTCGCAGTCGGATTCCACAATGGCATCGTCGTTCATCTGTTAACTGGTTTCCCTGTTTACATCTCCTATACTGAGTACTTTACATTTGTCCATATTGAATTTCATCTGCCATTTTTCCGACCATTCGAAAAATTTGTTTAGATCTTCCTGTAGTTTTGCAGAGTCCTCGTCAGATTTAATTGCACGTCCTATTTTAGTGTCATCAGCAAATTTACTTATGTTGTTGTCTATGCCGATATCTATGTCGTTTATGTATATAATAAATAATAATGGTCCAAGTACTGAGCCTTGGGGAACTCCACTAGTGACGTTGCTCCAATGCGATTTAGTGCCGTTTATGCTCACTCGCTGTTTCCTGTCCCGTAACCACGCCCTAATCCATTTAAGAATATTACCTTTGATGCCATGCGCTTCTACCTTTCTCATTTGTCTTTCGTGGGGGACTCTGTCGAAGACTTTGCTAAGGTCGAGATATACTACATCATAATTTTGCCCCTCATCCACCGATTCGAAAACTGATGAAAAGAATGTTAATAGATTAGTTAGACATGAACGCCCGCTTGTGAAGCCATGTTGGGAATCATTGATCAACTTGTGCTTCTCCAGGTGGTTTCGAATAGAGTTTGAAATAATTGATTCTAGTAATTTACCTACTATTGATGTTAGACTGATAGGGCGGTAGTTAGAGGATTGTGATCTATCCCCCTTCTTGAAAATCGGTATTACATTCGCTATCCTCCAGGATTCTGGTACAACACCTGTTTTTAATGACATGTTAAACAACTTTGCTAAGGGCATACTAAGCTCATCCTTACATTCCTTTAATACTCTAGCAAATATCTCATAGGGACCAGGTGACTTATAAGGCTTCAGTTTGTCTATTTGCTTATTAACATCGTTACTAGTCACTACTATCTCACTTAATTTGTTTTCTTCACTATCTCTGAATAGAGTCGCTGCCTCGGGTATCATGTTTAAATTTTCGGTGGTGAAAACTGTTGAAAAATATTTATTCAGATTATTGCTCATTTCTCCGTCGTTATCAGATAGCTCGCCGGTATCTGAACGTATTGGAGAGGGAGGAGAAGTGGAAGGAGAAAAAATGAGGGGGAAGAAGAGGAGGAAAAAGAGAAGGGGAGGAGAATGAGGAGAAGTAGGAGGAGGAGGAAGAGGAGGAGGAGGGGGGGGGGGAGGACCCTGATGACTCGAAATGCCAAAGTAAGACTCTGATCACCCGGTATGCCGACGTTGGACTCCTGATGACCCGGTATACCCACGTAGGACTCCCGATGACCCGGTATGCCCACGAAGCACTACTGTTAATCCTGTATGCCCACGTAGGACTCCTGATGACCCGGCATGCCCACGTAGGACTCCTTATGACCCTGTATGACCACGTAGGACTCCTGATGACCTGGTATACCCACGAAGGACTCCTGATGATCAGGTATGCCCACGTAGGACTTCTGATTTCAGGTATGCCCACGTAGGACTCCTGGTTATCCGGTATGCCCACGTAGGATTCCGGATGACTCGGTATGCCCACGTAGGAGTCCTGATGACCCGGTTTGCCCACGTAGGATTCCTGATGACCCGGTTTGCCCACGTAGGACTCCTGATGACCAGGTATGCCCAAGTAAGACTCTGATGACCCGGTATGCCCACATACGATTCCTGATGATCCGGTATGCCCATGTAGGGCTCCTGATGACCAGGTATGCCGCGTAGTATTTTGATGACCAACTATGCCTAATGGCTTTAAAATCAACTATAAGTCTCAAATATTACCTGTAATATGTAAAACTTAACAGACCGATGCATAAAACAACACACTTATCACAGCCATAGTCAAAACAACACACCTATCATAGCCATAGTCAAAACAACATACCTATCACAGTCATAGTCAAAACAACACACCTATCATAGCCATAGTCAAAACAACACACCTATCATAGCCATAGTCAAAACAACACACCTATCATAGCCATAGTCAAAACAACATACCTATCACAGCCATAGTCAAAACAACACACATATCACAACCATAGTCAAAACAACACACCTATCACAGCCATAGTCAAAACAACACGCCTATCACAGCCATAGTCAATACAACAAACCTATCACAGCCATAGTCAATACAACACACCTATCACAACCATAGTCAATACAACACACCTATCACAGCCATAGTCAATACAACACACATATCACAGCCATAGTCAATACAACACACATATCACAACCATAGTCAAAACAACACACATATCACAGCCATAGTCAATACAACACACCTATCACAACCATAGTCAAAACAACACACATATCACAACCATAGTCAAAACAACACACCTATCACAGCCATAGTCAAAACAACACACATATCACAACCATAGTCAAAACAACACACCTATCACAACCATAGTCAAAACAACACACATATCACAACCATAGTCAAAACAATACACCTATCACAGCCATAGTCAAAGTATACAACAAACCTATCACAGCCATAGTCAAAACAACACCTATCACAGCCATAGTCAAAACAACACACATATCACAGCCATAGTCAATACAACAAACCTATCACAGCCATAGTCAATACAACACACCTATCACAGCCATAGTCAATACAACAAACCTATCACAGCCATAGTCAATATAACAAACCTATCACAGCCATAGTCAAAACAATACACCTATCACAGCCATAGTCAAAACAACACGCCTATCACAGCCATAGTCAATACAACACACCTATCATAGCCATAGTCAAAACAACATACCTATCACAGCCATAGTCAACACAACACACCTATCACAGCCATAGTCAAAATAATACACCTATCACAACCATAGTCAAAACAACACACCTATCACAACCATAGTCAAAACAACACACATATCACAACCATAGTCAAAACAACACACATATCACAGCCATAGTCAAAACAACACACATATCACAACCATAGTCAAAACAACACACATATCACAGCCATAGTCAAAACAACACACATCACAGCCATAGTCAAAACAACACACCTATCACAGCCATAGTCAAAACAACACACCTATTACAGCCATAGTCAACACAACACACCTATCACAGCCATAGTCAGCACAACACACCTATCACAGCCATAGTCAAAACAACACACCTATCACAGCCATAGTCAGCACAACACACCTATCACAGCCATTGTCAAAACAACACACCTATCACAGCCATAGTCAAAACAACACACCTATCCCAGCCATAGTCAAAACAACACACCTATCACAGCCAGTCAAAACAACACACCTATCACAGCCATAGTCAAATCTTTCTCACTAGTCTTCGATCCTATAACTCAGGGTGTTCCAAAAAATAGGCCAACAAGAGCCAAAATAATAGGTCACCGTGTTAAAACTTACCCAAGGTCAGTGCCAGAAAACTTAAGTCATATTAAAGAAACTTAAACAAGGTCAACAAGTATTTACCAGAGAATAGGTCACCGTGATAATTTTCCTTAGGTCAAAAAGTACCCCCCCCCCTTAAAAGTAGGTCACTGTAAAATACTCTCGATTTGCTTCTGAAGTTCGCAGTATAAGATTCAATATACAGGTGAAGGATTCATGACCGTAAAGACTGACAGCGACAGAGAAGAATCAACTGAAGGAGAGTAGCATTATACTACCCCCTACACCCACCCCTACCTCACACACTTCGCGGCGGGGCATAAAAAGTATGAAGTGATGTAGCCGGAGGAAGAGGAATTTGAAGGTGATGGCTGTGGTGATGGTGGTGATTGTGAGTGATGGGGGGGGAGGAGGAGGGAGGGAGGAGGAAGAGAAGAGGAGGAGGAGGTGGAAGAGGAGGGAAGGGAGGTGGAAGAGGAGGAAGAAGAAGAGGTGGAAGAGGAGGAGGAAGAACGGGTGGAAGGGTAGGAGGAAGAACGGGTGGAAGGGAAGGAGGAAGAACGGGTGGAAGAGGAGGAGGAAGAAGGGGTGGAAGAAGAGGAGGAAGAAGAGGTGGAGGAATAGGATGAGGAAGAATAGGTGGAGGAAGAGGAGGAAGAGGAAAAATAGGGGGAGGAAGAGGAGGAAAACCAGGTGGAGGAAGAGCTGGAGGAAGAGGAATAGGAAAGGGTGCAGGAGGAGGAAGGCGAAAAGTAAGGACTCGCGTAGATAAAAAAATAAAATAAACGGGGTGATAACGCAAAATATAGTGAGTGTAAGCGAGGCAGGAACACCGGACTGGGAGAGATAACATTACAGTGCACAGGAGCCCAGGAGACACCACACCACAGACCCCTGGCTGACGCGGTGACACCATCTTCTGACCTTACAAAGTCACAAGAGGTCAGAGTATAATATAAATCTGAGTTAACTGGACATTTTTAGTACATTTTCGATTATGAACAAGACAAAGATCTAACTCAGTCAGTCAATCGGTCTGTCAAATCAGGTCAATCCAGAAGTAAATCAATTGCAATAACTGACTGGTTCCGCGAGTCGTTTCGGTGAGGCTGATTGACTGAGCCGATCGCCCAGTCATATCTCAGGTATTTCAACAATTTGGGTAATTGACAATCCACTCTTGAAGCTTCGATTCCCGTGCTGACGTTCCTCGTCCTAGACTCAAGAGCGGCCGAAAAAAAAACAATTAAAATGATCAGAAATGTGAGAGATGACCGAGTGGTGTGCAGTTATGACGTGAGGGAAGGAAATAACCAAGACACACACACACACGCGTGCGAGGAGGACATGTACACGGACACACACACACCGAGTCTTGACACTATTTGGCATCTACTGGAGGATCACAGCTGATGGTTGACAGCTGATGATCGAAAGCAACATAACCAAACACTAACAAGAAGAAAAAGATCAACACATGAACACTCAAATCCAAAAACTCACATGACCCTCAAAGAATATGTCGGACATTGCCAGAAGTGTTCAAGGAATTTCTGTCCTCTACTGTACGCCGTTCCTCCTGGGTGACACCATAACATTACTACTACCTGGTTATAGTCACTGTACCTGTACTAATATTTCAAAATAAATAGCTGTGTGTTATCTTTCCCTCACAACCCCAGATAACGAGAAGTTAACGACCTTGACTTAATTACCAGAAACCCCCCCCCACCCACCCGTGACCGTTCATATACTATTAAACCAAAGAAAGATAGAATAAAATAAAGAAAAAATAAAACAATAAGAGGATGAAAGGAAAAAGCGATGATAATAAAAAGTTCACTGTCTCAACGATTTGCAGAGACCTTACATCAAGTCGAGTCACCATAAAAACACAGTCAGTGTGTATACAAATATCAGCCGGCAACTCCTTTCTCATATACATACATAACTCGTTTCAAGCAAAATACACTTTAAAAATTGTCAGTAGACGTCAGTTATACAATAAAAGTTCTAGGATAAACACACACGTTACATCAAAATAAAACACTTATGTTCAACTTCAGGTAACATTTTAGCCAAACCAGTTGTATCCAGCAATTTAACCCGACGTCAAAGTAAAGTTTGGGTCATCAATAACAATGTGTCTCTGGACAACCACCCACACCCCAGCTCACCAACCAACCCAACTACATCACCCCCAACATGGGCGGAGCCAACCAAATCCAATGTCATTACACACGTAGCTCATAGTAGGAGCGCAGATCACTGTTTTCCTCAGATGTAAATTGACGCAGATAATGCAACATTTTGGTGCTGAAATATCCGACCTTATATCAATGAAATATAAACCTGACATGAGATACGAAACTGTAAACTAAACAATTGAAGTGGAAAGTTCTAGTACTACTGATATATGCTTTAAAATACGCGTACCTCATTACTGGCCTAGTAGTGAGGACGATATAAAACGTATCTATCCACACTGTCTGAAAACAATGACACACACAATGGTCGTGAGGTAAATGAACTAAGATTATTTTCTCTCTCTCTCTCTCTCTCTCTCTCTCTCTCTCCTGAGATGGAGAAAACCCGATTATTTTCCATTTAAACAATCAAATCCACTTTCGCAACGTCAGTTCCAGAGATTTCACCCAGTTTCCGCAATCACGGAAAGGCAGCGTGCAGGAAAACACCGTCCTAAGTTAACGGAATGGAAGCTATTATTGAACCTAAGCATATGAAATAATTCCCATAATCGCATGTACGAGGACTATTCTCAAAAATTATGCACCTCAAATTCTTAAATACATTAATATTCTCAAAATCATGCACATTGATTCTTAAAACCATACACTTTAAATTATCAGAATCATTCGCATCCTCAAAATCATACATTAATAATTCTTTAAAATAATTTCCTTTTCTCAAAATCGCAAACATCAATTCTTAAAATCGTACGTGTGGGTTCTTATAAGTGACTCCATATTAGCGAGAGGAGTCGCCAGCTCATCGTGTGTTTAATCCAGCTCTCAGGTGAGTCTTTACCTGGAGGAAGAAGAAAAGTATTTAAATTATATATCTGCATGGAGAGACTTGGTTGAAATATAGCGCATTACTGAGAGAGAAGGAGAGAGAGAGAGAGAGAGAGAGAGAGAGAGAGAGAGAGAGAGAGAGAGAGAGAGAGAGAGAGAGAGAGAGAGAGAGAGAGAGAGAGAGAGAGAGACTTATAACCATGGATATATAATTCCATTATCTCAACTCGAAAAGCAAATACACCAAACATAAAACAAACACACCCAACACATGCCCAACCTTGATTAACTAAACACACACCTCCACCACGACCTTCATTACACGGACGCCACGTAATAAAACCCAATTAAAAAAAAGGAAAATCAAAAACAAAACAGATAATAAAGAAACAAAAATCTCCGGGTTTGAGCCAATAATTCGCCCAAACTACACGACGAAAACGAAAGATAAAAATAAAGAGTTAAAAATAGGGAACGACAATTAGCGCCGGAAAAAAAATAACAGGTGATATTTTTTCCCTCGTGTTAGCGTGTTTTTTTTTTTTTGAGCTCGCAGGTAAAGTGACAAAATATTTCTGCCATTCAGATAGATGGACACACTGGCGCCACGCTCCTGACAATAACGCCCACTGTTTTGAATGAATAGGTATACGGCTGTGGCCAAAATACCCTGGACGTTTTTGGGCAGTATCTCGCTCTTTTTTTTTTTTAGAGAGAGAGAGATACACGTGTGATTGGTTGATGGCTGGTGAGCACTGCCATTCATTAGAAGTTATGTCTCAATTAAAATTAAAAAAAAACAACACATGTAGATACATATTAACATCCTACAATACCTTCCTCAAGAAACTGGCTCTCAAATAGATGTTATATAATGGCGAAGGAGACCAGGGAATTTTGGTTCGAACTATAAAACTCCTCTCTATAAACAAGAAATATGACATGAAAACAATGGCACATATGCGCTTGTCTTTTTTTCTGAACTAGGAGGAGTCACCTCGTTTGGTCTTGCGTGTTTCTATATTTACCTTTGACTTTTGTATCTGTGTTCTTACCAGCGACTATTTTCTGCTACAGTAAAAATAAAAACTATTATGGAAATTTTGCTTCTCGTCAATATTCCTGTCTATTGACAAGTGATCTTGGGAGCGACGGCCTTCTGATATGGTGAAGAACTTCTTGATGGTCTACCATATTCACGCCACAGAGAACAACGTACCACTGACCTTGCTCTTGAATTGTGTGTGGGGGGTGGCGGCAGTGGGTGTACCTGTCGATGGTTCTTATTCACCTTGACTTTTAAATAAAATAATTTGAAAGACAATGTTGATACAGGGAATATAATCCACTATCATTCGTTTCGTAATCTAACCCAACCTAACCTAACGTAACCTAACCTAATCTAACCTAACGTAACCTAACCTAATATTCCTAACGTAACTTTCCTAACGTAACCTAACCTTATCTTCCTCACCTAACCTAGTCTTCCTCACCTCACATATTCTAACCTAACCTAACCTTCCTCACCTAACCTAACTTTCCTCACCTAACCTAACCATAACTAACCCAATACTATAAAATATAATAACGAAAATATAACCCTATATTATTCAACTCCTCATATTAAGTTACATTTCGATATAAAGACAATACAATCACTTATGTTTTTGTAAATGCAACTTTTTTTTTTAAAGTAATTTGTAAGTCTCTTTATGCTTCAGATTTTATCAGGGACAAGACAGAGATAAATATTGATCACACAAGTGTATTTAAATGTTGGCACGAGTGGGTGATATTCAAGCCTGTCCATCGTAATTCTCTCTCTCTCTCTCTCTCTCTCTCTCATTCAATTTTTATCCAACTCCATTAGCCACACTGATGAAATAATGATGACACCAGATAATAATTCCAAGATCATCCATAAACTCAGTACTTGTACTCAACTCAAAACACTCCCACGACACTATCCCGACTTCTGGAAACACCAGCTCATCGATATCCCAAACTCCCCTCCCCCAAATCTTCTCTCGAGACCTAAATCTGTTCCCAGTTACTCGTGCTAACCTCCACCCAACCCCGGGAACGTCAGAAAGGGGATTCCTCGGTCCAGTGCTGCCGTGGGTGACTCACTCGCGGTAACCAGATCGCTGAATGAATAGAGGTTCATTATAAACGTGCTCCATTAACGGCAGTCACTCTAAAACAGGGGTTGTCGATGGTGCCGAGTATGTTATACTATGACAGATTCACCGAAATGTTTGGGAGATTCGAGATTCTGCACACGTCATCCTTCTCTGGACGGTGAGAAACTGCACACATGGCGTCGCTAGGTACATGAACATAACTACAACTAAAGGGTTTTGTCCTAAAATTTAAATAATAAACTCAAAGACATACATTAACTTTCAAGAGGAAATTTTATTCAAATATCAGGAATTTCTTACTTTTGGCATGTTATGCATTATAAAAGTGAAATGAACACCATAGATTAACACTAGAATACTGGTGAGGGATAATCGTCGCACTTTACTGTACCCCCAGCAATTTTCCTCGAGCCTCCCCTCAGTGGCTCGGGCTACGAGGACACGAATCACCTCACACAGCCACCATCCTAATCCTCCGCTACATTTGTTTCATTAGAATCTCTCCCCTAACAGGAAAATCTGATATACACGGACTTTTTAGGCATCATACAGCCATGTCGTGATACATTACACAAGTACAGCATCATTTAAATCATTGCAAGTAACAATTTAAAGCTCAATTACAGGGAGACAGGGCATCAGCGTCAAATTACCGGCCGATCAGTTTGACGTCAGTAGTAGGGAAATTTCTTGAATCAATTATAGCAGATAGCATCCGATCGCATTTAGAGAAAAGCAAATTAATCTACTACTCTCAACATGGGTTTACAAAGGGAAAATCTTGTCTACAAATCTGCTGACGTTTTTTAGGAAAGTCTTCGAGGTAGTAGATAATGACGAAAATTACGATGGTATTTACTTTGACTTTACCAAAGCATTTGACAGAGTACCGCATCACAGGCTTCTAAGAAAAATTAAGGCTCATGGTATCGAGGGGAAGTTTTAAATTGGATAAAATCATGGCTCACCGATAGAACGCAGAGGGTCAGCGTAGATGGTGTTAAATCTGAGTGGGGCCGTGTAACCAGTGGGGTTCCCCAGGGGTCAGTACTAGGCCCACTCGTGTTCATAATCGACATAAACGATCTAGATTCTGGGATCAGCAGTGACATAAGCAAGTTTGCGGATGACACCAAAACAGGGCGGCAGATTAATTCAGGGCAGGATGCAAATGCATTACAGGAAGATCTAAATAAACTGCAGGGGTGGTCTGAAAAATGGCAAATGAAATTCAACACCAGCAAGTGCAGCGTACTTAATATTGGAAGAACAAATACTGTCAATGTATACAGCCTTAACAGCATCAACCTAGAGAAGTCGACTTGTGAAAGAGACCTAGGGGTACTTGTAAGCCCGGACCTACGGCCTAGAAAACAGTGCGTTAATGTACGAAATAAGGCAAACAGAGTATTGGGTTTTATATCTAGAAGTGCAAGTAATAAGAGTGCAGAGATCATATTGCAAATATATCTTACGCTAGTCAGACCGCACCTCGATTATGCCGTTCAGTTCTGGTGCCCTTATATACAATGGATATCAATTCACTAGAGTCGGTGCAGCGAAGAATGACGAAAATGATTCCGGGGCTTAGAAACCTTCCATATCAGGCTAGGTTAAAGAAACTAAACTTGCATTCCCTAGAAAGACGAAGAGTGCGGGGAGATATGATGGAAGTATTTAAGTGGGTGAAAGGAATCAATAAAGGGGATATAGATAAAGTTCTTATAATATCCAAGCAGGATAGGACTCGTAGCAACACATTTAAGTTGGATAAGTTTAGGTTTAGGAGGGAGATAGGATGGAACTGGTTCACAAATAAGGTGGTGGATGAGTGGAACAAGCTTAGCAACTTTGTAGTAAGTGCTGGAACGCTGGAAAGTTTTAAAAGGCGGCTAGATAGATCATGGACGATAGAGAGTGGTAGTAACTCTCGACAGGAGCTGCCATGCACAGGCCAACCGGCCTATTGCAGACTCCTTATTTTCTTATGTTCTCCCACACACACACACTGACACAAGCCGCGAACAAGCTGTAGCCTGCCAAGGAAGGAGGGTAACCCACCACCCCAGGAAGGGAGGGAAGGCGGTAGGGAGGGCGTGAGGGAGGGAGGGAGTGGACTGGATCGTGGGAACGTCAATGAATTCAAATGAGGCTGTGTGGAGGGGGGGAGGTGACGTGTGACTCTGTGCCAAGCTGCTGACGGCACTCTTATTCCTCCGTGGCACTTTTGTGTGTGTGTGTGTGTGTGTGTGAGGGAAGGGGGGGGGGTGGAGAGGGCAATTTTAGGGATGATATTCACACACAGTACGAGGTTTTATGTGTGTGAATGCGTATTATATACATATTCTATATACGTCCTGGGGAGGGAAGGGGATGGTTGAGGAGAGGGGGAGGAGAGGAGTTAGACTATAGTGTATGTAAAGCATGAGACGGTAGGGTTGGTGTCATGCCTTGAAGAACACCATCACCTCCTTTTCACTCCTTTTTCTAAAAGGTCTCATTACAAATTTTAGTTCTCTCGGGCGAACAGATAATTATGACCTTGTTGCACTCGTCATAGACCAGGTCACCTGACGTCATCCGTTCAAGGTCTCTCTCTTGCATTTCCTGTGTCTGGTGAGAAAGGTTGGATTCTTTTTGTGTTTTAATATCTTAGTGTTTTTTCAAATACGTTGAAGTTGAAACGTTGCCTCGGCGAACATTACATCGTGTTCCTTTGCTCAACAGAGTCCTTGGCTGATGTCTGATCATAAACGCTTGGTGAGCTCAACGTGTGAAATTTTATGTCTTTGGTATCATCCCTAAAGGATGATGTGAAGCCGCAGTTTCTGTTGTGTTGTGATCGACGTCCGACCTGAGAGATAGTAAGGGATCCAGCACGTCGCCTTGAGGAAGAACAGCTCGACCTCCCGCCCCTACTAGTAACATCTTTATCCCCACATTTTGCGTACTATCTCTCTGAGGTCACTTTATGTCAACCGCCCTTGTCATATCTAGTGTAGGTATTTGTTACGTCAGCTGTTTGTTTGTCCTTTACGCCTTCCACGATCGTATCACAAATATCAAGGATTTAAGGGAGGTAGAAAAGGAGTCGTGGCAGCCTTTCAAATACTTACAATATGCTCGTGCGTCCTATTACTGAAATGAAAATAATAAATCCTTCCTTCTCGAAATTATATCAGCGCATTTTCGCTATTATATTTTAAATATATGCTCTTATCGTTAAATATGATGTCCTCCCTCCCCCCACCTTACCGAACGGCTTACTATTAGAAATCATTTTGCCTTTCTCCCTCCCCTATCATCAAAATTTTTATCCCTTCTCTGTGATGAGTTTTTTCTCCTCAAATAAAGAGCATTTTTTTTTCTTTTTGACTTGCCTCCTGCCCATATTTCAGCCGGCCTTCCTTTTCATTATGAGGCTTTACAAATTTCTTATCGTCTTACTGCCCGAGTGGACGGTCTAAGTGGCCTTCCCTGTGGGCTCGAGGCATCGTAACTTCCTTATCGTCCCTCTGGCGTAAGCTTCCCAAAGGCCCGCGGTGTCGTAACCCACTTATCGTTATTAGTGTCCGAGAGGATTTCCTTCTCGCTACGGGCCACTGTAAGCCTTCTTATACCTGTCTTGTCTCATGTAATTACTACTGGAATTTAATAGTGTAATGGAACTAATTACTATATACTCTTTCGTAAATTACAGAAGCTTTAATTAGCTCACGTGTACCAGGTGTAGGAGTGTGTGTCGTGTGATGCAGCGCAAGTGAGTGAAATGCGTTGCCGGGGTATTAAGAAGAGTGACCGCGTCCCCCTGCAAGTTAATCGTCTGCACTGAACGGAAAAACGACACACACACACACACACACACACTCTATCTACAGGACTTAACGCCTTTATTCTCCCCAAATTAACGTATGCGTCACCAGCCTGGTCGTCTTCTCTCAACTCTACCCAACAATGCCAGCTAGAGAAGGTGCAGAAAAGGGCCTGCAGAATCATGCTCGGCTCAGACTACTCCAGGTACAACAACGCTGTCTCCACCCTGGAAATGCCATCCTTCAGTGACCTCCACCACCAAGCACTAGCAAGGTTTGGTAGTGGACTACTGCACCATCCTCGTCAACGCCACCTCCTGCCACCTGCAGTCCCGTGCCCACCTCACGCAGTCCGCCACTACAGCAAAATTCAGCCCATAAGAGCCCGCACTGATAGATATAAAAATAGCACCATCCCATCTATTGTTAAATAAATAAAAAACTCCTGATTTATGTACTGTACAGCCCTGTAAATGTATTGAACGCATATCATTATGTCTAAATCACATGTAAGTTTGTAAATTTTCAGCCACCGGCCGCAACTCTATTAATAAGCCGTTTATTATTATTATTATTATTATTATTATTATTATTATTATTATTATTATTACACACCCACACACACAGAAATAGACGTAATATATGTTATAAAGGCCCTCTCCACCCCGGTCGGTCAGTCATCTATGTAGTCAATGAACTAAATAATCAGTCATCTAGTTAGTCAGCCAATGAGTCAACCAGTCAGACAGTCAGTCAGTCAGTCAGTCAGTAAATCATCAGTCAATCAGTCAAATAATGTCAGTCAAACGGTCAGCCAACCAGACAGATAGCGAATCAAAAAGTGGTCTTCATAGAGGTGACTGGGGCTCCCTAAACACCAAACAACAGATAAGAAGGTGTCGGAATCCCCCTCCCTCTCGGCCCAACAGCAAACTTACCCCAGGGATCAGCAAACACGCTCTTAGGCCGGCCAACCTCACCGCTAATTTTAACCCCTTCAAACCCCTTAATTAAAAGTTGATGATGCAGCCAAACACAATTACTAAGGATTTACCAGCTAATTGCACCATTCTGGGTTGGGTTTCAGTGTCGGGTTGAAATTAATAAGAAAAAGGAGAGGGTGTGTGTGTGTGTGTGTGTGTGTGTGTGTGTGTGTGTGTTCGCACACAGAGTGGTGAAATGCGTCTAATGTGGCAGCATTATGTCAGTGTTAAGGTACAAGCACTGCTTGCTCCCTCTCGCTTTCAGCTGCCGCCGCCTACTAGCCCTCGTGGCGAACAGGGAAGCAACTTGCATAAGTCTTCTCCTGCCAGTACACAGCCTCCTCACCATCAAGACTCCTACTGTACCTCCTCGTGGCAACACACGGTAACTGGGTTCCTCATGGGCCCAGGCTAGACCACCAGGGGATCTCAGAGTAGCAGTGGGCCGCAGAGGGACGGCGCATAGGCTCACTAGAATGTGGACACGTTCTGGCGCCTACCAACCTTTGCCCCGCTGCCTTGCAGAATAACCTTGGTAGGTATAAGGCTACGGGAGTAAACCCCGAACGAAAAATCTAGGGTGAAGCCTCGCATCAGCCAGACATGCTTACAGAGCTCCAGCAAGACCTCAACGGCGATATAGGTCACCACCATGGAACCCAACGACTACATCGACGGATGAAGGCAATGCCTAATGGACAGGCTACAAAGGCGAAACCCAACAAACTGGCCTATTGTCAGTCCATTGCAACTCTCCCTCTCCCGAGTCGTTGCAACACTTGCACCACTGGATCAGGAAAAGAGAGAGCCAAAATGTGTGGCTGCAGCCTGAGCTCCTGCCTCACCATATAAATCAACTCACGTGCAGCCATCATCCAGCTCATGATACCACTCCTCATCATCAAAACCCCTATACCCCTAAGAGTCCTAGGGCAACGGACGAGTGGCGACGGGGACAGGCAGAGATGACTGCCAGGACTCTTTAGTCACAACTCTGCACATGGGCGGCACAGATAAGATGGTCGTTTATGCACGTGGATCTAGGGAGAAGTGCAATCTGGTCCTGTCTGTGCGACTGAGGAGCCCTTTCGAGGAACCACTTTGCTCACCCCACATAGGGAGGAGGCTAGAAAAGGTGCCCTAAACATAGCCTGCCAAAAAGAAGCAACCTGAATGGGCAACCGCACCCAGAAATGTCATCCTTATGCGGTCGAAAACAATCAAAATCACAGATCCAAACAAAGACAAACCATACATCCTCTTATGGTCGCTACATGGGGGCCAACTCACAGAATGGGGTTCTGGCTACACCTTCTTTTGGAAGGATAAGCCTACTGCAGAGAGAAATCGTATTTATGAAGTTGGCTTTGCCATTCGCCAACCCATCCTACACAGGCTAACTGAAATGCCTATTGAGATCAACGAGCGCCTCATGATGCACCGAGTTCCACTGAATAACTCCGGTCATGCCTTTTTCATCAGTGCATACGCCCCAACACTGGAGGCAGAGGATGACATCAAGGAGGCCTTTTACGCCGACCTCGACAAAGCGCTAACCTCTATCCCCAGAGAAGATAAGGTTGTGCTCCTTGGTGACTTCAATGCCAGAGTTGGCAGAGATGCTGACATTTGGCAGGGAACCATAGGGAGAAATGGGCTCGGCAAGTGTAATCCCAACGGCTTACTCCTCCTCAGCAAATGTGCTGCACAAGCCTTCACTATCACCAATACACTGTTTAGGCAGGCTGACAAGTTCAAGGGTTCGTGGCAACACCGACGATCCAAACACTTATATCTCATTGACTGCATCATTGTCAGAGAAAGAGATCGCCAAGATGTCCTTATCACCCGTGCCATGCGTGGTTCGGACCACTGCGATACTGATCATCGGCTCGTCAGAGTCAAGCTTTCACTTCACGTTGCCTCAACAAAACGGCGAAGGCAGCAAGCCTCCAGAAGAGGTTTTAACACTAAGTATTTGGAGGATCCACCAGTTGCACATGCTTTCAAAGAGCAGCTGGAACATGGGCTGATGAACAACCCAACAGCAGACAACCGAAACCCCAGTGCCGAATGGGATATTCTTGACACTGGCATGACAAAAACTTGCAGAGAGACCCTCGGCCAGGTCGAAAGAATACACCAGGACTGGTTTGATGAAAATGACCCGATAATCAATGTACTCATCAATGATAAACGTGGTGCTTTAACTGACTAGCAGAACAACCCTCAGTCTCGGGCCAAAGCTGATACCTTCCGCAAGAAGAAAGCGGCTGCCCAACGGGAACTTCGCAATCTAAAGAACGACTGGTCTAAAAATAAAACATGTGAAATACAAAAATTTGCAGATCAGCACAAGATGCGCGAATTTTTCAATTCCACTAATGCATTTTATGGGCCAATCACTCGTGGTGCAGCACCCCTCCGCTCATCCGATAGTAACTCCATAATTAAAGACGATGAAGGCCTCCTTCAATGCTGGAAAGAGCACTATCATTCACTGCTCAACCGAAACACTGATGTGGATGTCCTGACTACCCAGCAGGTCCCTCAGCATCCAGAGCTGACCCACCACAGCTATCCTCCATCCCTGCCATCAAACAGATGAAAAATAACAAAGACTCAGGGCCTGATGGAATCTCAGCCGAGGTGTATAAAGCAGGAGGACCTGTGCTTACCAGTCGTCTCCACTCTCTCCTGGAGAATATATGGGAAAAGGAGGAAATCCCCCAAACTCTTAAAGACGCATCCATCGTTAGTATTTATAAGAACCAGGGAGACCGGTCAGACTGTGGCAACTTGCGCGGGATCTCGCTGCTGTCCGTAGCTGGCAAGATTATCGCCCGAGTCCTCCAAAACAGACTTCTTCCTCAGGTGGAAAACTTCCTCCCCGAATCTCAATGTGGCTTTAGACCTTCACGTGGCACCACTGACATGATCTTTGCTGCCCGTCAGATACCGTTAAAGCGCAGAGAACAGCGTCGTGACCTGTACATGGCTTTCATCGACCTAACTAAGGCCTTCGAATCGGTCAACAGGGAAGCCCTCAGGTGGACCCTCAGCCGTTTTGGCTGCCCACCAAAATTCATCGCCAATGTGAGGCAACTCCACGATGGCATGAACGGCAGTGTCCTGCACAATAGGACGCAGTCTGAGTTCTTCCTCTTCCAAACGGGTGTTAAACAAGGGTGCGTACTAGCAACAACTCTCTTTTCCATTTTCTTGGCTGCCTTCCTTATTTGTGCCAGCGCAAATTTAGCCGGCGGGGGTGGACATCCGGTATCGGATGAAGGGTCATTTCAGCATAAGACGACTCAAGGCAAGAACAAAGATGTCGGCAGCTTCCATTACTGAACTTCTGTATGCAGACGACCTCACCCTTGTCGCTCACACTGAATGCGACCTACAGGAGATCCTGAACACCTTCCCAAATGCGTATGCACAGTTGCACACTTCGGCCTCGAGGTGAATGTATGTAAGACTCAGACTCTCTTTCAGCTTGCCCCTGGTTCAGCCACACTTCCACCATCCATCCAGCTTAACGGTATTACAACCTCTAATGTTACCAACTTTCGGCATCTCGGCTCCCACCTGACCACCACCGCGGACATTGATGAAGAGATTCGGCATCGGATCAGATGTGCATCCCAAGCCTTTGGCAAACTCCGAAACCGTGTCTTCAGCTGTAGGGAGCTGAAATTATCTGTAAAATAATACGTATATCAAGCACTGGTCCTCCCGACCCTGGTATATGGCAGTGAGACATGGGTCACACACAGAGGGCACATCAAGACACTTGAAAACTTTCACCAACGTAGTCTACGTTCTATCCTCCGTGTTCGCTGGCAAGACAAGAGAACATATGCCAGTATTCTTGCTGACACCAACTGTAGGAGCATCGAGGCTACCATTATCTATGAACAACTTTGCCGGACTGGCCATGTAACCCGCATGGGCGACAGTAGACTGCCAAAGCAGCTACTTTACAGTCATCTAACGAATAGTAAACGTAATGCTGGTGGGCAACTGAAGAGGTATAAGGATAGTCTTAAGAGAAACCTGAAATGTGCCAAATTGACCCCCTCACATGGGAGACGATTACTCCACACCGTAACGCTTGGAGGAGCACCATACAAGAAGGTGTCAATACTTTCGAGTTAACCCGACTGCATAACGAGGCAGACAAGCGCCAACGCCGGAAAGACCCTCAGCCGCCCTTCCCACACTAGATGTAGCCCCACACATATGCAACTTCTGTGATCGACCCTGCCGGTCCCGTATCGGCCTCTTTAGTCACTGCAAAACTCACTAACATAGGTGACATCCTTAATAACTCATATCTTTGTATCATAGCTGGATGATCGTCATACTCGATTCCGATTGACAGAAAAATAGTAGCAGTAGTGTGTGTGTGTGTGTGTGGTATATTATTCACTCGTAACTCCCCAAAAATATGTATAACACAACACCTTGACAAAAAAAAACTTTACCACAGTTCTAAAATATCGCATCGTCCACCAATAACACGTGAAACATTTTTACAGGCGAGGATCCAAAATACCCCACATGTAGGCGGCTACCTGTTAATGTATTCACTCGGTGGCATATAATGAGAGCTTAATTAAATAGTTCACTTTGTCACGCGTCCGTCCTTACAGGCTATATGTGACAACAGCGCAATTACCCCGACAATGACATCACTCACATTACTGAATCATTTTTGAAAACTTTTCCCCGTCTATATTGGTAAAATTCATTTCGGTTGGGGGTGGTGGGAGCAATCCTAAAAATGATTACAGTATTGTGGGAATGAAATCACTAAATAATTTCCGAACTTCTCATTTTTTATCAATAAAAATTTGCACCGAATCGTATTTTTTTTTTTAGGGAAAGCAATTTTATATAACAAAAACCAAAGTTTGAATAACCCCAAAAATAATTGTCTAAACTTTCGCTTTTATACTGATAAAATCAATATCGACCAGAGACTATTTTTTTTAAGAAATCTTGAAAAACATAAAATAATTATGGCCATTGATCAAATAACTCAGAAATATAATTTCTGTGCCTTTCACTTTCCTTAATAAACCAAGTGATTATGGCAACTCCTCTTTACGTGTTTGTGATAAACAAGTCACCAGCCGCCATCGTTCATAATAAATAGTTTTTCCCATCCCCAACAAAGGTCCACACATGACTTGTGAAACGGGAGGTTGCATGATAGCTTATGAAACTGCAGGGAAATAAAATAAAAAATGCATGATGAAAATCATATCTTGTGCAGGAGGGAGGTAAAGTATGTTGGTGGTGTAGGCAGGTGAGGTGGTACTGTTCACTCAGACAGCGAGTAACATTACGGTATCACAGAATTAACGACTTGAAACTAGAGGATTTTTATATTAGTTACTGGAATTTCAACCTTATCATAACATTACTGTAACGTTGATCATTACGTATAACAAAGGATAACCTTAAGTTACCCCTACAGTACATTAAACAATAAACATTTAAGTGAAAATGTTTCATATAGGCCGGGAGGAATGAATACAGCACCCTGAACACAGTCTCAGGTACACGAAAATATAATAACTGTCTAGGTTCATACACTAAACATTCAGAACACAGGGAGGCAGCGTGGCCGGGACTTTTCTACCGGAGGGTGTTACTAAATTCAAACACACCTTCTTGAAATACAATACAAGAGGAACACAGTGATAACCTTCTGCCAGTTATGTCATAGCTCTTGTTGGTGGGCCAGCAGGAGTTGACAGTGTCGCTGCCTCCAATTCATAAATGATTCACACAATGGAAAAAAAAAGTCATTTTGTAATATGCTCTCTCTCTCTCTCTCTCTCTCTCTCTCTGAGTATTAAGATGCATCACCAACTTCACCAACATAAACGTGCATTAAACTGAATGACATGAAAGAGGATTTAAGGGATTATATTTGAAACGGGTAAAAAAAATATTCGCTGTGCAAGAATCAAGAGTTAACAGAAAAAACAAGAATTTATTTCTGAAATACAAGATGTGCAGCACCACGCGTAATTATCCAACTCTTTGCCTTCTCGTTTTTTTTTTTGTTCAATGATAAAAACTAACTCAAAGCACTAAAACGGTACAAGGGTCTCCTCGACATACAGAAGCGTATTAAAAAAACAAAAACATTTTCTATGACTTTTCACCTCCAGTACACACACCCAAAAAAATAAATCATTAGATCCTTGACTTCTTTGTAAAATATCTGGAAAATTTGGGACAAAATCACCTTTAAAATTGTAAATAACCAATAAAGCCAACAGTACAGTCAACCCTAAGGGGCGTCTGTAATTAGAATTTCGACATAAAAGAAGTCATTCTGTACCAGAGAACCTATTTAGTGGTGGTGATGGTAGTGGTGTAGATGATGATGGTGGAGGTGGAGTAGATGATGGTGGAGGTGGAGTAGATGATGGTAGAGGTGGAGTAGATGATGGTGGGGGTGGAGTAGATGATGGTGGAGGTGGAGTAGATGATGGTAGAGGTGGAGTAGATGATGGTGGGGGTGGAGTAGATGATGGTGGAGGTGGAGTAGATGATGGTAGGGGAATTTTTCTACCTCTTCCAACAGCACCTCTCTTGTTTTTGTTTTCTTACAGTCGTCATCGTCTTTTCTTCTCTTTCGTCTCCTTTTTCTTTCTCTTCGACCTTACTGCCTTCCTTCCTTCCTTCCTTCCTTCCTTTCTCTTCCTTGAGCCGTCCTGTGCCTTCAAGTACCCCCATAACACTCTTACCCTATGTATCTCAACGAATAAACAACCACGTAGCAACATGACACAAAGTAACACACCACTCACCAACTCATGGCACCAAGTAACATATCACTCACCAACTCATGACACATCACTCACTAACTCATGACACCAAGTAACATATCACTTACTAACTCATGACACCAAGTAACACATCATTCACCAACTCATGACACCAAGTAACATATAACTTACTAACTCATGACACCAAGTAACATATCACTCACCAACTCATGACACCAAGTAACACATCACTTACTAACTCATGACACCAAGTAACATATCAATTACTAACTCATGACACAAAGTAACACATCACTTACTAACTCATGACACTAAGTAACATATCACTTACTAACTCATGACACCAAGTAACATATCATTCACCAACTCATGACACCAAGTAACATATAACTTACTAACTCATGACACCAAGTAACATATCACTCACCAACTCATGACACCAAGTAACACATCACTTACTAACTCATGACACCAAGTAACATATAACTTACTAACTCATGACACCAAGTAACATATCACTCACCAACTCATGACACCAAGTAACACATCACTTACTAACTCATGACACCAAGTAACATATCACTTACTAACTCATGACACCAAGTAACACATCACTTACTAACTCATGACACTAAGTAACATATCACTTACTAACTCATGACACCAAGTAACACATCACATACTAACTCATGACACCAAGTAACATCACTTGCTAACTCATGACACCAAGTAACACACCACTCACTAACTCATGACACCAAGTAACACACCACTCAATAACTCAGGACACCAAGTAACACACCACTCACTAGCTCATGACATCAAGTAACACACACTCACTAACTCATGACACCAAGTAACACACCACTCACGTAATTCATGACACCAAGTAACATAGCACTCACTAACTCATGACACCAAGTAACACACCACTCACTAGCACATGACACCAAGTAACACATCACTCACTAGCTCATGACACCAAGTAACACACCACTCACGTAATTCATGACACAACAGGGCATTACTCTCCCCCTTAAAACGCTTTATTCAGTCAGTCAGCGGAGCGTGAACTTGACGTTTCCTCGCACCCCCGCACATGAAAGAGCTCCGCCGGGCCAAACGTCAATTCAGCCTTTGTTAAGACTAAAGACTGAGTAAGATCGCATTATCTGGGGCCTTGCTCCGCACATCACGGGATTTCACACTTGGTGGAGATGAAAGAGAGTGAGTGAGAAAGAGTGAGTGAGTGAGAAAGAGGGAGTGAGTGAGTGAGTGAGCGAGAATGATCTGCATACTGACAGAGTAAATCGTGTGTGTGTTTGTGTGTGTGTGTGTTGTTCACATGTCAGAGAAGGAAACAGAATCGACTGTACGAGTATAATGTGATTTTGATTTAATTTTATTTTGATATTCGTCTCTCACAAACACCCGGAATTCACAGTATAATTCGGTTTTATATTAATTTCAATATTAACGTTCCGGAAACACGAGACTTTGGGTTAATAATTATATAATAATGGGATTTTAACGTAAGCGTTTCTGAGTATTAATAATTCGATTAACACAATCCCTTACCCACCAAATTCGGTTACAGGATTCACATAAAATTAAATTATTATAAGAATGTAACCAGCTAGAGTTTGTCTTCAATTCGAATATTAGAAAAATAATGAACTAAACAAACTACAGATGATGATGATGATGATGGTAATAATAATAATAATAATAATAATAATAATAATAATAATAATAAACAAATTTTTTTTAACTCTTTCGTTATAAATTGTTAATAATCCATTCTTAACACTGGATACGCCCGAAGAACAATTCCCGTATCCAATATTGTGTGAAAAATTACGATTGGATTTTATACAAGGATGATAATACGCTTCAACCTGAGCCTCTGAAACCACGCGTCACGGATATGCCCAAGAGAAACTATAGTTTACATATGTATTATCGTATTATGTATACGTTACTTTGGGTAAGAAAGACTTTGTTTTTACTGTATAATGACCCAAGCATCAACATGGTGTCCTGATGTGCAAGGACGAGAGAGAGAATGAGAGAGAGAGAATGAGAGAAAATAAGTAGGAGAGAATATGAAAGAATGAGAATGTGTGAGAGAAAGAGAAAAAGAAGAAAAATGAAAAAGAGATCACTGCCCAAGGTTGTAAACCACTTAACAAATTAAGTTTTTCTGCAGCACCAGTAACTTGGCGCCTATTACCGCTGCCTGTCACACGTTTCAGGCAGTTAAGACAAAAAATCACTCAGGACGTAGCAAGGAGTCAAGTATCCTCGTAAATGTGAACTAAAAACTTAGGTAGGTCATCCTGATTCTCACTCCCACATGAATACATTAATCACACACACACACACACACACACACACACACACACACACACACACACACACACACACACACACACACACACACACACACACACACACACACACACACACACACACACACACACACACACACACACACACACACACACACACACACACACACACACACACACACACACACACACACACACACACACAGCTTCTCGCCATCATCAATCAGCGCTGTCAGCTTTCACGTATAAAAATGTAATAACTCGTGAGGATTAAATTTGTTCCTTCCTGGTGGCTAAAATATGAGCACCTGTTTCCCTATAATCAACTGCCTGTAGGTCGTGTAATAGTGTTCATGGCATCAGTAAACCCAGATTTGCATCGTTCATGACAAGACCATCTTCCAACACCTCTTGTGAACCTGAGACAGAGTATGTTACTATATTATTCATTTGGCGACCTGTGGTGTAATGGTCAGCATGCTCTCCTCGCAAGCGAGCGGACCCGGGCTCGATCCCCGGGCAGGGTGTAACTATGGGCAAGTTTCTTCACGCCATTTGCCTCTGTCTACCCAGTAGTAATTGGGGACCTGGATGATAATCGATTTGCGGATCGTGTTCCGGAACTTCCGGGGTAATGGTTAGCCAGTGCAGTTGGCGAGTTGTCCGGTCTTCTCGGACTATTCCTTGACACTGGGTCATGCAGCTCGTTAACTCAGGGTGTGGTTGTTGTGTTGGCGACAGCTTCTACACCTTAAACAAATTCACGCCTAGGTGGCCCTAAATATCATGTTCATTAATAGAATAAATTAGTACAAACTCAATTATTGTGGCTCAACTGATAAACACCCTGTATGTGAACCGAACAACACTCAGCTAAAGACGATTAAATTATCACTTATTTCTACATTACTCTCATCAGTCAATGGTTAATATAAGAATCTGTCCGCAGATCTGCCACACAGACAAAGACAATCTTATAAACTGTGTGTTTGTCGACCAGTTCCTGTGTGTTCCGAGACAATGCCCACAGATGTCACCCTTAGTCCAGACCCTCAGACGTAAGGTTAAATTCCCCTCTCGTAAATAACAGCGTGAAAACACACTTATACCTCCAATACAGTCATCGGTACAACATGGCGTCCACACGATACAGTTTCTCATTCGTAACAGGTTGTCTCTCTCTCTCAATGTGTTCCCTCATCCCTAGTTAAAATTAATAGCATCTCGCTTATTGAAACACAGGAACACGTCGTTAATAAAAGCCATAATTTCACTGGCGTGGGAACACATTGTTATCGGCGGGACACAATTCTTACGGTCTCCTATCACTGGCCGGAGGAGCAGAGAATCCAGACAGCTGTAGTCTAAAATCTTCGGCCCGTTGTCACCCGGTTTCCATGCTTTCTCATGTCTTAGGGTTGGCAATCATGACCCACCAAATCCATATCTTTTTGGAATATCTTTACCGTATCCTTCAAGAATTTCCATTTCTCAGGGGAATTCATCCATTCATCCATCCCCGTCTCTATCTTTCCTTGGTCCGCCTACCTACAATTTTACCTATTGTTATGTCTACCATTATCCCCTCCTCCCTTAATAATAATATGGCAGCCCAAATACGCTCATGTTTCTTATTCTATTTTTTGTTTTAATAATTACGATAACATGAATCACGGAGTGTGGATAATAAACAAAAGAGCGCGCAAGAAATGCCTCTCCCCGCACACGAATAAGCCCAATCAACAAGAGAACGCACAGGTGTAGGTGATCCATCGTGACTAAACGCAATCAACAAGAGAACGCACAGGTGTATGTGATGCCTGCCTGCCTCCCTGCACATGACTAAACGCTATCAATTAAAAAGGAATTACAGCCAGCCATAGGGACCGTCGTTAACTTTGATGAGGACTAATTAACCCGGGAATTGGATCCATTGCGAAGACGTACACAACCAACAAAACACTCGGTAAACAAGAAGTAAAAACAAAACACCACAGGATTGAATTACTCGTTATTGGTCGAGTCCTGAAAATATTTGATTCGTAGTCTTCGTCAAGTTACACAGTTATAAAAAGTTAACCTCTGAGAACGATCTTAATTTCTTTAGTAAGAACACTCAACGCAACGCCTTCACTGTACGGTGAATTAACCTCTTAAAAAAGACGACTTAATCCCTTCAGTACCCACGGCTTAATCCCTTTTTAGCACAATGACTTATCCTCATCAGTAACAGAACTCAACCTCTTCACAATACGATGACTTAATCCAATGAGTACGATGAATTAATCCCTTCAGTATCATACCTTAATTCTTGGAGCACGATGATCTATAAACCATGTGAGTACGACGACCTTAGTCCCTTGATTATGAAGACATGTGTCTCCAGGGGACTTTAACTCATCTTACTCAAAAACTTAATATA